>NC_079166.1:91856413-91906765 GCF_947568905.1 Ostrea edulis | reverse complement strand
GACAGCTGTTTACCCAGAATTCCTAGAGAAAAATAGACCATGTTTTCCCCGTCTATATGTGAAAATGCGAATGAATACAGAAGCAATGCAAATCGTTTCCTACAGTCCAATTCTGTTTTTCTAAGATCGTGGAATAAAATGTTGGCAAACGACAAATAATTTTGATCTTGTTTACAAACCTAAACACTAATTCGCGATTGCTTTTGATGTGTGGACTTTGTTTCATATCGAAGGGATAAAAATTGCGATTTCATAAATTCTTATTTAACTCGCTTATCGTAGAGGGTAAACATATGGATCCTATATCAATCTCAAAGTGAATTGTGACAGCTTTTACGTTGCATTAGCATATGTGACAACAAATTTCTTATATTAAAAATCAAAGTGATTTCGCAAATGGTAGTGATTAAAACAGGGCGCCATTGAAGCTGGGGTCTGACATACGAGACTGACTTACGTCACCTCGAAAAATTATGCAGTTTACGTGCATAAATGAAGCATGGCCTTAACATACCTGCGTGTTGGGAACAAATGCGTTAGTTGTCCTTTGCTGAATAGATAGATTAAGGGAATTCGATTCTGTAAAATACTTTTCCATAATATTTAGTTCATTAACATTCAAGTAGACATGTAATTAAATCTTTATAGCACTG
The DNA here is from genome assembly GCF_947568905.1 of Ostrea edulis. Lineage (NCBI taxonomy): Eukaryota > Metazoa > Mollusca > Bivalvia > Ostreida > Ostreidae > Ostrea > Ostrea edulis. The sequence continues at coordinate 91,906,112 of NC_079166.1, read as the reverse complement.
ATTGTGTAAAATTAATCATGCTAACTTTCTATTATTTCCTCCATTATTTGTGCACAAAGTCGAACACCTTAAATTTTAGTCAAATTATTCCATAAAAGAACAAAGATATGAATTTCTGGAAAACGGAAAATATATTCTATTTATCAAGACAAATAATACATGCATGAAAAAGCTTTGTAGATGCGTACACCGATCGTTTACCGACAGCATGGTTTAACTATAAAGTCACTAATTAATCACATCTTAACATACAATTCTATCTACGAAATAGCTAGACAAAAGTATACTCGTACAATTAGAATTGAGAGTATTTGTTTTTTAAGGACCTTCAATTTTTCCACAAGTACATAAAGGACTATAGATGATGTTACAGTGGAATAATGCAGGTATGCTAAGACTTCCCATAGAATATCACAGTACACGTTGTGCCTTTAATTCTCTGAACTATCAATATGTGACGTAATAATGGAAAATTACTTCAAGTCACTGCAAATTTGAGCTGCTATGATGCGGAGAGTGTCATAAACTTTAGACCTTATTTCAAACTGCATGTAAAATGTCAGAACGCTAAATTCATAATTCATGTGTCTGAATTTTATTCTAATGTCTTATATGAATAGTTTTTTTTAAATTTACCCTTGATTGAATTTCGGTGTTTTCAAACTGCTTTCGAAAAATATACTTTTTAATTGTACTCTGTTTTATACTAGTGATTAGAAGTAGAATTTATGTGTGTGTTTATAAAAGAGTCTAGCGATGGCAATTAATGAGGAATAATTTGAGATCTTTTACAGAAATCGTAAGAGGAGTTCGGTCTTTAACTGAATCTTGCTAGAGGAAAAATGTGTGATAGCTTATTTGAATACAGATTACGATATTGAGTGGGGAATACCCTCAAATGTGTCGGTAGGTTAAATTCCTTATGAAATACATGTATGTGTTTTGTATCCAAGTAATACTATCACCTTTCCCAAGCACATGTCGGGTGCACAAGGATACTGTGAGTTTATTTCTGAAACGAAAAGTTAAAATCAATTGTTTAATCAGCTGCGCTGAAGCGATTTATGTGAAACATTTCAAACAATTATACATGACCGTCACTTGATCAACGACGTCATGTGATATCATAACAAATATGTTAATGTATAGTTGAGAGATCCTTTGATATACATTTTCTGTACTTAATTAAGGATATAAATTACAATTTAAAATCGAAACCGACCTCGCAAAGCAATGTATGTTTTGAACGCATTACAAAGCTCCCGGAAAGCCTTAACATGGCTGCTAAATATTTGTTTAATATAAAAATTGTGTCGAAGTCTTGTATAATAATTTACAACAGTTGGTGCGCCAGAATTTTGTTTATAGATTTACATTTTGGTAAATGCATTTAGAGTGTTTCTTGTGTTGTAATATCAACAGGAATATATCTTTATGATAGTTCGGAGTCAAATTCTGGTCCACTTTATACATGTTTTTTATTCATGCTGATTTGGCCTAACTTGAAGTTGTCCCACTCTGTTTCTAAATAAAGAGATTATCTCGATGCTTGTTAAGTTCATGCTTTAACTTATTTGCTGCAATTAGTTAAATACCTTTATCTAAATTTGCACAGTCGCTTTAAGCTTTACATCCTCCCTATACTCTGTTGGTTGAATATTGTTTAAGGAGGGTACTCTACATCGTCATAATGGCTGACTTTCTTTTAAAACATGGATGAATCATAAATATCAGGAATATCTGTCTATTCATTTAAAAAAAAATCATTGCCTAGCTGAGTGGCACCTCGATTGTTGAACATTAGATCGCCGGTTCCAATCCAGCAGGGGTTTTAAATTTTCTTTCATATTGGTTTCTACTATAACTACATTTTTGACTAAATAAAGTAAAAAATTTCACGCTCACAATATTTCTGTACATATCTTGCGCTTTTCATCCATATCAAAGTTCACTGATGTAGCATACCTCTCTAAATTCCATGTCAAGATTGTTTCACTCATATGGAGACGTCACCATTTCAGGTGAAGGGCTGCGGCGCTTACAACCTTTTTTGTCGTGCTACACTTGTTGTGACACGGGACCTCGATTTGTGCGGTCTCAGCCGACAGACCACTCATTTTGTCATCGTTTACGACAAGCAAGGGGTACTGAGGACATATTTCAACGCGGATCTCCACGGGACCTTATACTTTGTTCGAGTCTACGTTAGATAGCTTTTTGATAACTCCAGCATTCTATTAGTTGAGAATTGGTGATTGAAAATTCCACGATTTCAGACAATTATTGAATAACGCGTCATATGTTAGTCCCCGAGGGTCTCTACAGCCCAGTAGCTAAGTACTTCGTTATTAGCTTGACAATACGGATGTATATGTAATTGCTGTTATAAAGTTTAGAAATTCATTTCAAAATTAAGGATTATCTCCCTCATGCATAGCTCTTATCCTTGGACGAATTTGGCTCCACGTTTTTGGCACGCTGTTTTTTTTGGCTATATTTAGCTCTAAAACTTCATAGTTATTTCGGATTTCAAACATTTCGGTTGAGCATCACTGAAGAGACATTATTTGTCGAAATACGCATCTGGTGCATCAAATTGGTACCGTATAAGTTTTACATGAAAATACCTTAAACACATACAAAATTTCCAGATATTATTTGAGAACCTGATTTGGTTTTAGATTCACATGACTGTGAACTATTTACAAATAAGAATAACTAATGATTTAAGATTTAAAAGTACAAATGAGAAAAAATAGAATAAAGATTTACAGAAAGTCAGGAACATGACCCACTAAAATGCAATATGCTCTGACTGAATTAAAATATTTTGAGAACTTGAACACTATACTTTAGAAAATATATTTTATGAACAATACGTATTTTGCAAATCTTTGAACATGAGAAATATTTTAATGATTGAATTAAAATGAAATTAGTTGAACATATGGGAACGTTTGAGAGTGTGATAAATCTTTATTGAGATTATATAATTGAAATGTCATCTGAATGAGAACTTTAAGATAGGTTGAAAAAATATATACAGGAACAAACACGACTAAGACACTCTAGCTGAATAAAGATATCTTCTGAAAACTCGTGAATTCCATGAATGGTTTGTCAAGGTGTAAAATTTTATGATTGAGAATTGTAATACTTCAGTGGTCAGAATATATAAGATTTGCCACTTGCATGACATTAATGAAACTTTAAGACCTATTTAACTATATGAGGTATATTTGAGATATCGTTTGAAAACTTCACAAATCCACTATAGTTCTTTTTGGAATAACATGACAGAGTGTGAGAACATTCTGAAGCGCAAGAACGATCTGGAGATTAAAAATCCATGTAAGAATATTTTGAACACATGGTAAATGACTCATTTGAAATATTTCTCCAAAAACAATATATAAACATGGTATTCGTTTGTGCATTCCTTAATTACCGGTACACAATAAAATCCTACTTATCAAGTAATTAGATCATGAAACAAAAGAGTTTATAACCTCATATCTAACAAGAAAGATAACATGTTTCTTCTGAATTAATATCCAAATTTTGAAAATAAAAAACAGCATGCAAGAAAAATAAGGATGTTTCGAAATGGAAAGGTCAGAGACTCTAATGCTATCCCCAATTTCAAGTTCTGAGATATTCCCTATAAGCTCAAGAGGAAAACTGTGCATAGATATACGTTTCATGATCCTCTATTCTCTGGAGAAAACGCTCATTTAAGAAGCGTGATCTTAATTCAATTTTGGAAGCTGCATTTTTAAGACACATGTACATGCTTCTTTGTGGGTTTGATAAATTATCTATGGACTCTTATACTTTGTTTTACCATTATTGGATTATTACCACAAAATGAATTACCATTAATGATTTCTCATTCAGGCAATTACAATCTCTGTAGTGTTTTAATTTCACCCGAGTTGAGCTTTTCGCAACCCACGCCATCGTATTTCGGTGGTTTCATTACCTTTAGAAAATTTATCATCTCAACGTCGACATATCAAGCCCAAACAGCAAATGATTTCAGTGCAACTTTCCCCTGTGCCAAGGTAATAAACAACTCAAAACATCTAGCGGATAAAAATAGCTCTACATCACTTCTATGACGACGTAATAGTTAAGCGAGGGATTTCCCCCACGTGATACGGTGTTTGTTGATGTATTGACAACGACTTTTAATGAAAACATTAAATGGAGTTATGAGATTGATCACTGTTCTTTATATTCACCTTTCATGCTATGATTGGAAGAATTTTACTTCAATTTGAATATGCTGTTATTACTTGTCATTTTACTCGGGACACCTTATCCCTGCTGTATAATACATTCCGCTTATCCTCTTGATTTCCAATCAAGTCAAAACGTATTTAGTAAATTCATACCAAAAAACATTCATGGCATAACATATTTTGCATTATTATACGATGTAAAAGAACTAAAATGGCAACACTTCGTCATCAAGTATATTTTATTATTTACAGCTTAATTCCTTTCTCCTCTCTCCTTTCACAACCTGAAAAGGAGACATTTTAAGTTCATGTTTCATCCTTTCAAAACCTCAATATTATAGGTAGATTTACGTTTCGAATGCCATAGCATTCGATATTTTTACTAATTCTAACTCTAATGATGGCTATTTCCAAATGTTTGTACATTTGTAAACTATACACATATCAGTACAGATAAATATAGCACATTTTTAAATCAATCAGAATGCTGATAAAAATGAAAATGAAATGTAAATATAAGAAATAAGCTTCATTTTTGAAAATACACGAGAGTAAGAACCGCAACTCTTCACACCGGTATATTTTTCACGCATACATTATGCCGCATTATACCGCCATGATACATCACAGAACATCTCACTTATTTTCAAAAATAAAATGTATTTCTTAAACGTCTACTTTGATGCATGTATTACCAAAGTCCTTTGATTTTACATAGAAATTCCCAATATCCAGACGAAGAGCCCGTAGAACCTGTTTGATAACTTCCTCGAGGTCACGGGGGTCCTTCTGACGAGTTGGTATGAAGTAACTCTTAGGAAGATGTGTTTGTCTGCGCACGACGATTAATCCGTGGGTTGGATGGGGATCAAAGTATTCAATTTTCATCTTTCCTAAGATCTCTTGTGAAATAAAAATTCAAAATAGAAACATCATTTACAATAATAACATATCAGAATATGTGGGGCATGGAGAGTAGAATGTAAGAAGTGACGCCATGATAAATAGTACCCCCTCCTTGTCGGTATCGAAATCACTACGCCATTATAATTCAAATTTCCATTCAATGTATCATAAGTTTTCGTTTAAAACAAATTGCTTGGATAGTCCAAACACTAAGATACATGCCACTTGTGGATAACCGGGTGACTACAGCTTCGGGTGAGTCTGGCTTTTCTAATTGAAATGTTATGGCTGTGGTACGACATTCTTCCAGGGACCTGAAATAATGCAAAGGTTGTCTGGTAAGCTTCAATACAAAGGATAAAGATCAACTCAACAAAAGTGCTAGAAACTGTACAACGAGAACAAATTCAATAAAATCAACCCGATAAAGGACAGCTAAACAAGAGTGATAGAAAATGTAACATACAGAACAAATACACATTTCGATAAAAATAACTTGATAAATGGCTCTTAGAAATGTCTCTGATAAACGTATCTGATAAATGCATTTGTTTTATTCGAATGATTGCCCTGGTACAGTAGTAGGAGTGTTCCCTTCATGAAAGGAAGGTCGTGAATTTGAGCCCTGCTTGTCCCATGACTTCACCAAACCTACGACTTAAAGATAGTTAGCAATGCTTCCCTTACCAAACGCTAGGCATGTTAAAATTAAACAATCACAAATGTTTCATATATGACGGAGGTCCCGAATCTCTTGCAGGCTTTGGTATGTTAAAGAAATAGCACTAAACGGTCTTGATAGCTAAGCATAGCTTTGAGTGCGTGACATTTCACCTACGCAGACAATTGTGCCTACGAGGGGAATTAACATAAAAGTAATGTGAACATTTTGAATAAACAACTTGCTAGCTTTCATCTGAATTTCACGTTAATAAAAAAAGCACATCAATTTTACATGGAAAGTTCACCACATAAATTTTACGCACAAACTACTCCATCGCAACAAGAAGAACTACGGTTCAAAGAAGATTGCAGAATGTGACTTTACAATCAAGCAAAAGTGATCTTGTCGTAGCGAATAAGTCTTGATATTTCTTCTTGGGTAAGATCGATAGAATCAAAGAAAAAAGACACATTTCAAAAACATAAATCATACACAGGGAAGATGTAAATTTTCAATTACGACAATACCATTCGGCAATATTTGAAGGAAATTCTAATGAAATCATCATCAAAATCTTGCGATCTTTATCGCCAAACATCTTGCTTAAAACATGGTAGTGACAATGTTCTTCCTTTGTTGATGGCTCTCATTAACACTTCGTTAATGGGGGCAAAAGTCTTTGTTTCCTAGCTGATTCAGCGTGTAGTACCTAATCGCTCGGAGGATCGTCTCGTGAATACATTTACACGAGATCTAAACAATAACCTGTTGTCACCCTACTGTTCTTATTACTCTAACAACCCTTTTGAAAGTCGATAATTACATAACAACAACTCTCGATAACGCTTTGTGTGCAGCGTTAGTAATGTTGTAATGTTGGATCTCAGATTCAGCGCATTTGATTCATCAATATTGTATATTTAGCAACCTTCCATTGGTGTCCCTTTGGATATTTCTTCATTTGCAAAGCAGAAAAAATGAAAACCCTAGGAGTTTATTTTGACAGAATACTCAGCATGGAAAAGCAATGCAATACAATGACTCAGCCGTGTTACCACAGAATTCGTGGAATGGTCATAAGACTGTTCATTTCGGTCGACGGTTACCGAATGCTTGTGAATTCTTTAATTCCTTTGCAGTTAAACTCTTACATTGCAGCACTTCAATGTGTACAGAACGACTCATAACGAGGACAACAATATATGATCTTTCTACTACTGTTTTATATGAAAGGTGAGGATAACGAACAGTCATCGATCTCATAACTCCTATAAGCAATACAAAATGGAGAGTTGTACAAACGCGGACCCTTGGATATACCAGAGGTGGGATGAGATGCCTAGGAGGAGTAAACATCCCCTGTTGACCGGTCACACCGGCCGTTATCCCTTTATCGTGATCAGGTAAACGGAATTATCCATAGTCAAAACCAGTGTGCCTAGAACGACCTAACAATCGGTATGAAACACGTCAGACAGCATTTGAACCAATGATAGGTTGTATTGGCAAATCAGATCGTAATAAGGACCACAGATTTTGTGGAATGCAGATTTTAAACGAGACTGTTCAAACCTCTACATTATCAACTGGTTTGTCAGTAACCTGCTTCGATTTAGAAACTGCTCCTACGCAGAACAAGTTCTTGCGTATCGCATCAGTTGAGGTATGTACACAATATACAAGTGACAATGGCATATTGTTAAATAAATAAGCAAAGTTGACGATAGAGAAACTGAAATCATTCAGTTTGTCATCAAGTTGAGTTGTTAATTTGTCGTTAAAATCTGCTTTCAATTTTTTTATGTATGTGCCCATCGGAATTCTAACAGGCTGTAGGAAAACCTGATCACGAAAAACTACGAGGATATTGTCATTGAGGAACTATTTATCAGTCCCTCTGTGTTACGTCAACACAGTAATATTTCCAAGTCCATTTACCCCATTTCATGTTGCTATGCTGCACATTTATGTAAAACTTATACAGTACCAATTTTGATGCATCAGATGCGCATTTCGATAAATGATGTCTCTTCAGTGATGCTCAAGCCGAAATTTTGGAAATGCGAAATAACAATACACTTGTAAGAGCTAAAAGTACAACTAGAGTACCAAAAACTGGAGCCAAATTCGTCCAATATCTGAGCTATGCACCAGGTAGATATAATCTTTAATTTTGAAATGAATTTCTTAATTTTATCTCGGCAAATAAATACACATCCGTATTTTATTTTGTGTTATGTATGTTATGTTGTTATCCGCCTCAGAGAAACTTGTTAAATTTGGCGCGATAAAAATATTTACATTGTGTTATAATGTAGGAAACACATCAAACATAAGTTGACCTATCCTCAGCACAGATTTAGAATTGACATATTATATCGTTATTAGAATTATAGAATTTACAATTTGCTGACTGCTGCAATATATACTTATATATTTGTGTTTAAGAAATGATCGTACGAAATCCAACGGTCAGCGATATGAATTACTCTCTTTTCTTCCTCACAAGGTGCGACAACATCTGCAAACATGTTGTCCCTGAGAGTGTTATTCAACGTGTCCATGTGTGCATACCACCGTCCTGAAACCTACAACATGCACAGTTCCATATCTTATTGACACATAGTTTGCAATATCTAAACATAGTCTTAACATGTTTAGAAATCTTCATCATTCAAAATGATACATTAATGATAAAATTATTCTCAAAGTACATAATTTTCTATTAGACTTTTAAAATACTGAAAGATATAATTTATTTTCCTTAAGATTTTATCCTACATATAGAACACTGTGACTTATTTCACATTCTAAATCGAGTTTCTACGATTGAGTATGATAATGTAAACGTATGGTTATGGAGCTATTTACTACCCTCAAGAAGTGAAACATTAAAGGTGAAGATAACGAACAATGATCAATCTCATAACTCCTACAAGTATTACAAAATAGATAGTTGGGCAAACACGGATCCCTGGACACACCAGAGGTGGGATCAGGTGCCTAGGATAAGAGTAGGCATCCCCTGTCGACCGGTCACACTGGCCGTGAGCCCTATATCCTGTTCAGGTAAACGGAGTTATACGCAGTCGAAATCAGTGTGCCAAGAACGGCTTAACAATCGGTATGAAACACGTCAGTCAGCATTTGACCCAATGATAGGGTGTATTGACGAACTAGACCGTTATAACGACCAACATTTTCATATGTCTAATGCAGGATTTTAATATTCCTCTTTTGCTATCAATCCATTCTGACAATGTATCAAGTTCTTCTTTTTCATATTTAGTCCATCGTCTGGCATAGTCTTCGACAGAATGAAGTTTTGTCGCCAATTAAAAGACCGAGGTTCTGTGTATTTAGGACCTTTTAGAATAAGTGATATTTCAAGAATGTACACATTTGTGGCATTATCGGCCTTCACTTATCTTTCTCATGCGCTGCTATTGTGTTGTAAATTTCTGTTCGTGGTACTATGTCTCCATATGAGTGAAAAGTACATTCAATAAATGAATCATCTTTGTGGTACGTTCAAAATTTTTCTCATTTTATTCAAAATCTCAACTGCTATACTAAAATATAATGAAAACTTTCTACATTGGAGATATATTTACTATAGATCCTTCTCTGTATTTCAACGTGATACCTATTACTTCACAAAGTGCTTTAGTAATTTCACACCGGACGTTTTAAGAATTAAACGTTTATTGAATAATTGATTAAGAGCACAATATGATAATAGCATACCTTTTTGTAGTCCACACTCGTTGGATTTAGATATTCTTCCTTGAAGATGCCGAAATCTGAAGATGATGAGGTTTCGGAACATCGAATTATAAATATGAGTAAATATAATTTAAACGTATACATTTCGAGTACTACTTTTAAGATGATGTCGAAACTACAACTCGTCTTTTTGATATAATAGATCAGTTGGTTACATCTGATTAATATATACTCATGTATTACCGATTTTACGACCCAAATCAATCCGCGGCGCATGTCACAAATCCAGTAAGAAATCAAACAAATGATTGCACTAATGGAAGGTGAAGATAACAAACAGTGATGTTATAGGAAATAAAAAGGTAAAAATCGCAAAGGAGTAGGTACGGTTTTGGCCAAATTCTGCCCGGTGTTTATGGAGGAAAATTATTTTGCGTTGAAGATATGTTCCTGTCAAATTCCTGAAAGAGTAACTTATACTAACTCTCAAAAGCATATGGAAATCAATTCATCTACGCGCATGCGTAGTACATAATCAAATAAAGTAAGGGCTTCCAGGCTATTTGTGGTGTTTTCATGGTTTTTGTATTGATAAACTTGTGAAATTGAACACCTCTTCCCTCGTCGCCCGGAATAATTTTATATGGATTAAAAATTTACTAAATAACTTACAATTCTTCTTAGTTTCATCCCGGGCGACGATGGAAGAGAGGTTAAAATATCAGTTAAAAGATGCTAACAAATTCGCCATCGTGACGCAATTTGCGTTGATCGTGGCGGTTGAAGAGGAAACGAGAATCATTTGAGTAGTAAATATATTTTCAAATAATATATGCTCATATAGTTATTCATTTAAACACTTTGAAATTTATTAAAATCATCATAATAATAAAAATCCGGATAAATTTAAGCCTATCTTACAGCCTGGATGCAATTGTTGTTGTTATGACTAAAGTGTAAACAGAACGGTATATAAATAGCACCAACCGACGATTCGTGAGAATTCATGTTACATACCAGGCAAACTACATTTAAATAGTTTATATAACGATGGACGATTCTTTTAATAAATAATATATTCCTTGAAGATTAAAGCATTATTTTATACCATTCACATTCATTTGATATAAATGGGAAACGGCATGTGGTACATTACATATGTAACAGCAGACGACAATATCCACCTAGGTATGTACGTACATCAGTGACGTATTTAGTGCGAGTGTAACATTTTGTATTTTTCAAAGACAACAATTTATTTGTCAGAAAGTTTACGATGGTTATTCACGAATATAAAATTTTACGCACACTATCTATAATTATACACCGCTGCGGTGGCCGACCGGTTAGAGCGTTCGCCCCGCATGCGGAAGGCCCGGGGTTCGAATCCCGGCCGCAACAGACCTAAGTCGTTAAAACAGGTAGTGACAGTTCCATCGCCAAACGCTCGGCGATGACCTTAAAACGAATGAGCGGTGTCACAATATGGCACTGGGGCCATGGGGTTCTTCGGTGTTCTACTATATCTGCAATGGTTACAAAACTATTTTATTGTTTGGGGACCCCCATTGGTCATTGACTTTCACTTTTGAAAAACACAATACAAAACAATAAAAGTTTGTGTAGCTAAGATAGGGATTAATATGCATTTCTTGCAAGGCACTTTCTACTTGCATTAGTCCTAAAAAGAATATATGTTTACTTACTCATTAAAATTATTTTTAAATGCTATGATTGAGGTGCCTGAAAGATAATTTGCTCCATATGTGTTACTTATATTACGATATGCATTTTAATTTACAATGATTGAAATTGAAATGGATTATAGACGCATACATCGTTTTTCAAAAAAAGGGGGGGGGGACTTCTCGAAAACATTGACAAACACAAAAATAGGGATTTTGGTATCATTGGTCAATGAAGTGGGTTGATTACATGTATCCAATGTAAGGCGAAGATAACGAACAGTGATCAATCTCATAACTCCTACAAGCAATACAAAATAGATAGTTGGGCAAACACGGACCCCTGGACACACCAGAGGTGGGATCAGGTGCCTAGGAGGAGTAAGCATCCCCTGTTGACCGGTCACACCCGCCGTGAACCCCATATCCTGATCAGGTAAACGGAGTTATCCGCAGTCAAAATCAGTGTGCCAAGAACGGCTTAACAATCGGTATGAAACACGTCAGACAGCATTTGACCCAATGCGAGGTTGTATTGACGAACTAGATCGTTATAACGACCATAGAATTTGCGAAATGCTGACTTCAATCGAAACTGGTTAAATCCCTGTACCATCAACTTGTTTGCCAGTAGCTTACCTCGATTTAAAAATTGACTATACCCAGAACAAGCTCTTGCATATCGAATCAGTTGAGATATATAAACACCATATGCAGGTGATAATGGAATATTGCTACATAAATGTGGGAAGTTGACAATGGAGAAGCTAAAATCATCCCGTTTGTCATACAGTTGAGTTGTTAGTTTGCCGTTAATGTCTACTTTCAATAAAATATCTAAGTATGAAGCAGAAGTGGACGACTCTGTGGTGTCCTTTATTTCGAGCTCACAGGGATATATCAAATCGACATATGAATGAAAGCTATCATTGTTAATAGATAAAACGTCATCGATATATCTAAAAGTCGAATAGAAGGTCACAGCGAGATATTTGTATCACTTACAATTACATTTCATCTATGTTTCTTTACTACTATAAAATGCAGTCCGGGGGAGGGGGGTTACACAAAGCGAATACACAACATATGGATATATTGAGACTCGCAGTATTGAGCATTCCGTCAAAATTTTGTTTTTCTCCATTCGAGATAAATATACGATGTGTGTATATACTTGCAAAATGAGAAAATGCAGTTTATATTTGAATGGTTTTCTTTTATCATGGGGCAAGGGTTGGTTAGCAAGTCTAAAGTTTTATTTCTCTTGTATAAACTATCGAATGATTTTTGTATTTTACAACTTTTAAGAGGGTTTCTTTGGGCAAAAGTGGAAAACAATGACACTAAATTGCGCAAACCAAGTGTTGTGGTGTACCAGCTTTGTATCGCTCAGTTGTACAGTACCAAACACATTGACGATTTTATTTGTGGTGAAGCCTGATAGTGGTGAGTGAGAGTGTGTGTGAATATGTGTATTGGAGACGGTCTGTTTGAGACATGGTATATATATTAGAGAGAGAGAGAGAGAGAGAGAGAGAGAGAGAGAGAGAGAGTATTTTGACTTAAACAGTTTTTCATGTTTTATTTGTTTATTTTACGTCCTTTCGAGAACTTTTCACTCAAATCGAGAAATAATCAGCTGTATATATGTGAAGTACCACATATAAAACATATGCTTAGCACTTAAGGCTATAGCATTGATTTTTTTTAACGTGCCAACACCTGTTGTGAGACAGGACCTCCCTTTTTAAGGTCACGAAAAGCTGAAGATATCGAATAGTGATGAATTCGAAATTGTGTAATTTCTATAAAGAATACAAAATAAAGAGTGGGGAAACACGGACCCCTGGACACAGTCGAGATGGCATCAGGTGCCTATCTGAAAGACCCGTAATTCTCACTTTTGTCGAACGTTTGTCGAAGAGCACATGTATATGTCTACGTCTCAGGTTCGACGTGGCATGTCATGAGCGGGGTTCGGACATACTATACCTCCCGGTTACGAAGCGAATGCCCTACCACTGATAACCGTTTCATAATTATCTTCCCTTTGAAGTTGTGTTTCTAGTTTCTCAGAAACACTGCGTTTTTTCCTGAGTATACCTATGAAATGATATTTTGCTCCAACCTAATATCACGCATTTATATAAGAATATATATACATATGGAATATTGCGTATGCCAATTAAAAACAATTACCGATGAATTCTATTAAGTTCCGATTCGTGAAGAATTACATTGGTGATAACCCAAACTTCGCATAAAATTCAGTGATTTGAATTTGAGCTGCCTTTGATGTCATCATTTTTTTTCCCGAATGCACGCGAGACTCTAACAAATATAAAAAAAAATTCTTAAAATTCGCCACAATAAAGGAAGTTGGAGACAGAAATAAGAAATCACTGTTACCAGTATATAAATGTTTCTTTAATTAATTTGGTGTTCAAACCATTATACTTCTGCACCAGAAAAACTTTCTGCGAATACCTGCAGTTTTTGCCCCAGTGCGGCATATCTGATGTGGTTTCAATTTCCATTTAATACCCAGTCAAATCAGTACAAAAACCAATAATTTCGCATTTATTAAGAATTAATACTTCTATGTGTGATGCAGTTTTTATTTTCTTATTCAAAACATCGCTTGGGGGAGAACTCTCGTATATTACGTCAAAATTTACGTCAAATTTTGTGACGTCGTCAGGTTAATATTAAGTTTTTAGTTGAATATATTACAGCTACTATGGTAGATAAAGAATAACAATGGCCATTTTCATAAATGGCACATTCTCAAATACCAGATTTAGTATTTTGGTGAATTTCCTTGACAGGGCAGATTTTGGCTAAAACCGTACCTTGTTCTTTGTTGATACACGCTGTAATTTTTTTCCATAGCTGTTTTAAGGAGGAAAATCTGATGTCCGAGGAAATTGAAGGATAATATGTTGAAATTCAAAACTTACACATTTACCTTATTCAATTCAAAACTGCACATTTACTAGGAGATGATCTGGAAAAAATATATATTGTTATACAGAATTACAGTGACCGATTTTGGTATTTTATTAAACCACGTTTTACTCTCATTAAACTGTATAGAATATTTATGCAGCATATTTAACGTTAAACGCAACAAGGAGTAATTAGGCGATTTATTTTAAAGCTAAATAATGATTTGAAAAGATTAAGCGAAGAATTACTTCTATTTTTCAATATAAAGCAGTAGAAGAAATATACATTAAGGATTATCTCCATCATGCATAGCTCTTATCCTTGGACGAATTTGGCTCCACTTTTTTGGCACGCCGTTTTTGGCTATATTTAGCTCTAAAACTTCATACTTATTTCGGATTTCAAACATTTCGGTTGAGGATCACTGAAGAGACATTATTTGTCGAAATGCGCATCTGGTGCATCAAAATTGGTACCATTTAAGTTTTACATTATGACCCCTGGGTCGAGGCCTCTGCTGGTGGACTGTTAGTTCCAGAGGGTCTCTACAGCCCAGTAGCTAAGTACTTCGTTACTAGCTTGAAAATATGGATGTATATTTAATTGCTGTTATAAAATTTAGAAATTCATTTCAAAATTAAGGATTATCTCCCTCATGCATAGCTCTTATCCTTGGACGAATTTGGCTCCACTTTTTTGGCACGCCGTTTTTGGCTATATTAAGCTCTAAAACTTCATAGTTATTTCGGATTTCAAGCATTTCGGTTGAGCATCACTGAAGAGACATTATTTGTCGAAATGCGCATCTGGTGCATCAACGTTGGTACCGTATAAGTTTTACATTAAAGTCAACACTCAGATTTGCAGACAGAAATATCTCATTCATATATATTTAGTTTTAGCTTGTAAAGTAGGTTGTACGTCTCCATGAAATATGGCTGCTCGCTACTTTCACAAGTGATGCTTTCTATCAGTTAAAGTCAACCCCAATAAAATGATACATTACATCAGAAAGTAATTACAGTGACCAATAAAATGATACATTACATCAGAAAGTAATTACAGTGACCAATAAAATGATACATGACATCGGAAAGTAATTACAGTGACCAATAAAATGATATATTACATCGGAAAGTAATTACAGTGACCAATAAAATGATACATTACATCAGAAAGTAATTACAGTAACCAATAAAATGATACATGACATCGGAAAGTAATTACAGTGACCAATAAAATGATACATTACATCGGAAAGTAATTACAGTGACCAATAAAATGATACATTACATCGGAAAGTAATTACAGTGACCAAGCCTCCTTCCTATTTGATTCACAATGTACTTTTTTCTTTTTAAAGTGGCAAAGTAGTTCGATTGTTCTACTGGTTACCCCCTTCCTCTATGGCGGTAGTAGGTATTAAACGGAGAAGGAAATGTAAGCTAAAACTCATCAATTAAGCCGAATTTTAAAATATGACCCACTTTCGTTTTAGGATACTGGGGTTTGACTTGAAGTACGCTTTCGGGTTTGATTATTTGGTTGGGTTTTTTTTTTTTTTTTTGTTATTTATTATTCCTATCAATTTCTATTAAGTTATGAACATCCAATCAACTATACCAATCCTCCCTGCGATATCTGGATATCAATGTAATAATTCACGCATTATATGTTGCTTTAAGTTATCATAATATACAAACGTTGTGAAATAACGATTGTTAGTCTGTAATGAGGTCATTAGCCGGTAAAGGGGTACCAACATTTTTTTTTTTTTTACATCTGTGCACAATTCAGGATTATTTAAAATTGAACTGTACATAATGACTTTTGAAGTTAAATCAAATAATATGACATAACAAATAACAAATAATTCAAGTTTGCAAAATCAGTCTGTGGAAGTTACCATTTGGTTCTCTGTGTCCATGATGTGCCCACAATTATTGGTAAAAGAAAACATATCTACCAAAATATCCCAAATAAGTCTAAATACAAACTACTCTTGCATGTATGTCACAAGATGGCGTCCATGATTCTACCATTTACCCCTATGAAATTTGACACAGATATGTAATTGGGTAAGTGTTGTAATGCAATTGTAGTTCTACTTTCTTTCTTTTTTTACCGAAATCAAAATTTCCATTCTTGAAATTTAAGAAGGAAAGGCAACAATCTTTTTTCAGAAAAGGAATATGATAGCTCTAGCCATTGCTAATCATATCTAAGCATGCTAGCCTAAGTGATTTTCTGATCTAAGTTCAATGCAATGTTTATGAAAGTAAATTTAGTTTTCGGAAATTTTATAAAATCCTACTTCGTTATTTATCAAACTTGCAGAAATAAATCACATGATAGGGTTCACATATTGTTATCACTTATATCTTAAATTCAATATAGTAAGTGTACATTAATTATCTAAACATCTTAAAAGCAATTTTCTCCCCAGAATTTTTTTTTTTTTCGTTTTTAAGAATTCCCTTGTACGTCAACATAATTAATGATACATATGGCATATGTTTATCGGAGATTTGAAGGTCTACGCTAATGCATTACAGAGTTTTTATGACTCCATTAAAATTAAAAGATGCTTAGGGAAGCATAATATATCAATATGCGCTGGTGTATATCAAATTAGCAGATGCATATAATCAATAAAGAACTTGGCAGGGGTTATGAAAACATTAGTATGTATGGTAATTTTGTCGATACCTTGTTTGAAGACTATGGCCCTTTCGGCTGAAATCGCAAAAAACCAAGGCCCCCGTGTCACAGCAGGTGCTTCTTTAAGAACCCCTACCTTTTGTATCGGTGAATAACTTTCGGTATGATGAAAAAGAATGTCACATAATAATTATGAATGCATTCCTAAACGATAAAGATCTAGATGTAAAGTGCAACAAATCACACATACAGGAAAATATTGGAGACGGTAAAAGAAAAACACACAGGTTACATACACAGTGCATGGTCATCTTTACTGAGATACAACCGGCGAAACAATGTGACGTTATAATTCAAATAAGCTTAATGCTAAGTTATTAAATCCGATTTTATTTTCATGTAAATTTTAGTCATACATGAAACAAGCAAAAAAGAAAGAAATACAAAATGTTATATTCTAGTCTTATTTCCTCTGTCATACACTGAACTATAACACTATACCACGCCATATTTTTACAGCATTTATATATACCTGTTAAAATGATATATAATATATCGTCCACGGATGTTGCTGCTAAATTCATCTGTTTAGAAATCTTTCAAAATTTACTGGAACAAAAAACACTGAGAGTACAATCATTGCTTACTAAAAGAGAAAGATTTTGATAAACTTTGGATGTTTTACCGTTATTATCGCCAGTTAAATCAAATCTTCAAATGTCGAAATGCGCATCTGGTGCATAAAAATTGGTACCGTATAAATGTTACATCAGTTGTCTTTTCATTTCTTATGAAGGTGCATCCGTGATCTATTTATAACATCCATGCAGTGACGTTATACGGAAGAGGATATTTGCTTAGGACAGCTATTAAAGATTGTACAATTTGCATGCATCAATAGTATTTGACCTTTTTTAACATCAACGCCTTACACTCTATTATATATTAACAATGATAATTTTCATTCATTTGTCGATTCGATATATTCCAGTGAACTCGAAATAAAATACACCACAGAGTCGTCCACTTCATACTTAAATATTCTATTGAATGTACATATTAACGGCAAACTAACAACTCAACTTTAAGACAAACGGGATGATTTCACCTTCTCTAGTGTCAACTTCCCATATGTATGTAGCAATATTCCATATCACTTGTATATGGCGTTCATATATCTGAGCTGATTCGATACACAAGAGCTAGTTCCATATATAGTAGGTTTTTAATTCAATGCAGGCTACTGACCATCAAGTTGATGGTACAGGGGTTTTAACAGTCTCGTTTAAAGTCAGAATGTCTCAGGTTATATTGTCATATAACGATCTAGTTTGTCAATACCACCTATCATTTGATCAAATACTGTTTGAAGTGTTTCATACCGATTGTTATGCCGTTCTTGGCACACTGGTTTTGAATACGGATAACTCCGTTTACCTGATCAAGATATGGGGTTTACGGTTGGTGTGACCGGTCAACAGGGGATGCATACTCTTCCTAGGCACCTGATCTCACCTCTGGTATATCCAAGTGTCCGTATTTGCCCAACTCTCTATTTTGTATTGCTTATAGGAGTTATGATATTGATCACTTCGCCTTTCATTCAGTAAATAGACTTGACAACACTCTATCGTTACTCTTGATCATTGACTTGTTTTGAATATATCTGCTCTATGTAAAACTTATACGGTACCAATTTTGATGCACCAGATGCGCATTTTGTTAAACTGTGTCTCTTCTGTGATGCTCAAGCCGAAATGTTCGAAATTCGAAATAACAATAAACTTCTAAGAGCTAAAAGGAAAGCTAGAGTGCCAAATAACTGGAGCTAAATTCATCCGAGGATAAGAACTATGCATGAGGGAGATAACTCTTCATTTTGAAATGAATTTCTAAATTTTATCTCAGCAATTAAATACTCAGTATACATCCGTATTTTCAAGCTAGTAACGACGTATTTAGCTACTGGACTGTAGAGACCCTCGGAGACTAACAGTCCACTAGCAGAAGCCTCGAGCCAGGGGTCGTAATGTAAAACTTATACATATATATACATATATTTCCGGGAAATATTGCATCAATGACGTCACATTTACCCGCTATCATGACATAGTTTCCACACAGATATTGAAAATCCCATTTTCGCAATATGTCGATCAAATCAATTACCTCCGCATTTTATAAAAGACATTAAATAGATTGACATACAATTTTTTAAGGAATAAAAAGATAGAATCAAAAGGAACACATTGATCGGGGATATTAAAGGTGGTGGTGGGGGGGGGGGTAGGTGTAGTCGATAAAGAGTCTAAACTCAAAGCCTTGAAAGCAATGTGGATTCCACGCCTTATTACAAGTAATCATATCATAAAAAGATATGTAAAATGTTTCTGCAAAACTTTACATCTTTACATTGATTATTTAGCTAAGATTTCTGAAACATCAACTAACAATTATGGCATTCTTAAAACCTCGGTGTTTTATAAACACGTGTTTTCTTGTTTCAACCTCTGTTAAGACAATACAAACCAAACTCTTAACTCCACTGAAAAAATCCTTCTACAACCAATGAAAGGTGAAAAGAACGAACAGTGACCAATCTCATTACTCATAAAATTTCATTTTCTTTATTGCCTACACAAAATCCAAAAGAATTTCAATACAAAGTGTAAACTGTGTAGAAATGAAATATAAACACAAAACACCTCATTCTGTATTGTATCAATGTATAACTTATATGGAAGATCACAAGTATCTGTATTATCTTCACAATTACTTGGAAACATATTGTTGTTGGAGTTTATTTAGGTTATACTGAATTGATAAAGATATACATTTAACATCATTGTCAGTTATAATGAATTTAAATGTGAATTCAACAATTTTTAAGAATAAAATAAATATAAGGTATCACTTGATTTTTAAAAGCCAAAGTTACTAATATTAAATGTATTATCATAAAAGTATTATTTGAAAAAAAATGATTTCCCTGCCTGTAATCGAAAAAAACAATTGCCCTGTCAATGTGAATTACAGTCATTGTATAAAATTGCCAATTTTTAAGGCTTGTTTGCCCTTTGAATTATATTGTCATGTATGTTTAATACTGACTACTGTTACTTTTGGAAGACCATTGTCATTTGTAACTATGAAATTCATTGAATGAAGTATGAATTTAATTTTAGTCCAATAACCTAAATATAAAGGTACATTTAACATTTTTGTAGATGTTCTTGAAGAAAAGGGCATTATTTAAACCCTTAATATCTCATTTGATTTTTAAATGCCAGGCTCGATAATATGCTTTAATGATGTTTAGTAGTATATTTAGATATAAGTGTAAAAAAGAATTATTTTCTATCCTACTCATGAAAGATTTAATTCTTCGAATGTGTACTTTTTCTTCATTTCTGAAAATTAGGCATATTACGAATTTTTAAGAGTTGTCTACCTTATGATGTGTTGTATGTTTGATTATGACTTATGCCATTTGGGAAGGTCATTGTCAGTTGTAACTAAGGAATTCATTTCATGGTGTATAACTTCAATTTTAGTTTAATAACATAAATGTACATATAACATTTTTGAATACTTTTAAAATAAAAAGACATTATCTAAACCCCAATATCTCATTTGATTTTTGAAAGGCAAGCTTAATAAGATGCTTTAATAATGTTTAGTAGGCTATTGTGACATAAGTGTTAACAAAATTATAACCTAGTCTGCTTTTGGAAGATTTGACCTTTCAATTATGTATTATTATTTTTTCATTTCTGTGAAATTGACAATATGCCAAATTTTAAAAGTTGTCTGCCCTTTGATATGATGTGTGTTTGATTATGACATATCAATTTTGAAAGGCTATTGTCCGCCATTATTATCTAATTGTATTATTGATGATGTTTAATCTTAATTTTGGCTTAAAAACATTAATGTACACATAACCTTTTTGAAGATTTTTTTTAAACAGACATTATTTAAACCCTAATGTATCATATGATTTTTAAATGCCATACGCAATAATATGATGTAATGATGTTTAGTAGTCTATTTTGACAGTAGTATCAAAATGAATTATTTCCTATCCTGCTCTTGTAAGGTTTGATCCTTCCAATTTGTACTTTTTCTTCATTTCTGAAAAAAATTGCAATATGTCAATGTTTAGGAGTTGTCTGCCCTTTGATACGTTGTATGTTTCATGTTTGATTATGACTTATGCCGGGTTTTTTTTTTTTAGAAGAGATGTGTCTGTTGCAACTTTGAAATGCTTTTGTGAAAAACAAATTTAATTTCAGTGAAATAAATTACATTTGATTTTTTACCCTTTCTCTGGATTTTTATATATAATATTGATGAAAATATGCAAAATACAGATGGTGCTGCATATGGCGGCCATGTTGAAAATAGCATTTTTGGGGAAGATTTTTCAGTTGCTGTTTTGGATGTCTACCTATCCACCAAATTTCATCAAGATGTTGTAACCTATGATTTAGACAGTATTGCATGATTTTTTTCCTTGACAGGCTCTTAGCGTTATGAATTGTTTGACAGTAAAATGGATTTTTTTTTAAAACTACAGACTCAAAAGATTTTTTTTTATATGTCTATGTAGGTAAATATATCTTTACAAGTGAATTCTGATTTGTCAATGGCTGGATGGTTACCGCTAAAACAAATTATTCTGTGCATATGAAATGATATTCAAAAAATTGTATGTACATATGTACATATCGAATAACTTGAAGGAAAATGAGTGAATATAAAATAATCAAAGAAAAAAATCCGTTTCTGTACGGTTTGAACCCGGTACCTTTAGCGTATTAGAAAGGGTTCTCTACTACTAAGCTATCAGAAATTCTTAATGATGGTGGAATGTATTACATAGTGAGCATTGCATCTTACAAAGGCATATTGTGTCTTACATTTGTATAGAAAATTCGACTGTACACTACATGTAGTACACGAAACTACAATCTTTTGAGATGATAACTACTCCTACTGATCCCCAGTTAGGTATAATCTACTTTTTATCTAAGACAGGAAACGTGTGTGGGGAGGATACGTATATGTCTGCTATCATTGCACGAATATATTTAACGAAAGATGACATCGATTAAAACACATCATAGCGTAACTGTTGAAAGCATGGTAGTTTTTGAAACAAGGGAGGGGGTATCATATGTAGTCTCTCATACAATGCCATATACAACTTTCGTTATAATGTTCATGCTGTACAGTAATGTTAAATGTTGCTAATTTTGACTTAACAAATATGTAATTTTATCTGCATATGAAATTCCCAAAATGCGCCAACTCGGTGATATGGCATAAAATATGTTACTTGGTCTTAATTTTGGAACAAGGCGAAATGAATCAAAACTACTTTGTATATTTGCTAAACATAATATTGTGACTTAGTATGCTAAGTTCGGGTTCATTTCGTGAGCATGGATTTATCACGAAAACGCGAGTTTTTAGATGGAACCAAACTTAATTTTCTTATCCTATCCTATATATTTTTCTCGGCCATTTTTTTTTTCAAATCCAACAGGGACACCAATAGTCTCAGAACTGATCTGATGATATTTTCCTTAGCACTTGTCAGTAAATATCAGAATACAAACCACAGTATATACCCCCACGGATCTGCTACCTTGGCTTACTTATTTATGAAAGGTGAAGATAGAAAACAGTTATCAATCTCATACATTCCATAAGCAATACAAAATAGATAGTTGTGTGAACACGGACCCCTGGACACACCAGAGGTGGGGTCAGGAATATAGGAGTAAACATCCCCTATCGACCGGTCACACACGTCGTAATCCCTATATCTTGATCAGGTAATTTGCGAAATGCTGACTTCAATCGAAACTGTTGAAACCCCTGTACCTCCAACTTGTTTGTCAGTAGTTTGTCTCTATTTAAAAACTAACTATACGCAGAACAAGCTCTTGCGTATCGAATGAGTTCAGGAATATAAACACCATATGCAGGTGATAATGGAATATGTCTACATAAATATGGGAAGTTGACGATGGAGAAGTTGGAAATCATCACATTTGTCATACAGTTGAGTTGTCAGATTGCCGTTAATGTCGACTTTCAATGAAATATCTAAGTATAAGGCAGAAGTGGACGACTCTGTGGTGTCTTTTATTTCAATTCGAACTCACAGGAATATATTGAATTGACATATCAATGAAAGTTATAAATGTTGATAGACAAAACGACGTCGATATATCTAAATGTGAAATTGAAGACCACAGCAAGATATTTCTTCTTCTCGCGTATAAGTTTTGGAATAAATTCTGCTTCATATGAATAGAGAAACAGGTCAGCTAACACAGGAGCACAATTCATGCCCATGGAAACTCCAACAGACTGTTGTAAAACCTGATCACCAAAGACCACGAAGATATTGTCAATGAGGAACTCTAGCGGAATATTGCGGAATTTTGTAAGGAAAAACACAATGCTAACAGCAGCTTGGAGAAATATTTTATTCAATTTTATTCATATATATTATCAGATCCTGGAATAAGGTAAACGCTTAAGTTTCTTTTTTACAGTGATGTGATAACGTCACAATATTGAGGCTCTTGGAAAATGATGTGTTGCCAATGTTTTAAATAGTTGTAGTTTTATTTTCCTTTTACTAAATCGAACTTTTTATTATTCTTTCAAAGGGAAAGAAAAAAACTCTCTTTTACATAATGACTGAATTTCAAGTATATGAGGGTAGTTCATTACATTGTTAATCGAACTTAAGCATGCTAGCCACGAAGTTTTTGTAAATCGATGTTCAGCGCAAGTGTATAAATGAAAATGCGAAGATAAGGAACAGTGATCAATCTCATGACTCTTTTAAGAATTCCAAAATAAGGAGTTGGGCACATACGGACCTCTAAATATAACATAGGTGGGATCACGTGTCTGGGAGGAGTATGTCATCCCTGTTGACCGGTCACACCCACCGTGAGCCCCATATGTTGATAAGATAAAATGAGTAAGCCGTAGTCAAATCAAGTATGCACAGAAGGGCCTAAGAATTGATAAGAATCATGTCAGACAGCACTTGGCCCAATGCAATGTTGTATTGGCAAACTAGGTCGTTATAACGACCATAGAATTTGCGAAACGAGGAGTTTCAAACAAGACTGTTGAAACCCCTGTAACATTAACTTCTTTGTGCAAAGTCATAAACAGTGACCATTGCAGTAACTCGTATATTGACTAGTAGGAATTTGTGAATCTTAAGCATGTTGTCAAGTTATTCACATCGCAAACAGCGGATATAAAGAACGTGCTAAAGTTAACACGTTGTTATCTTTTATCGTATCTTGAATTTAAACACCAATAATAAAAACTCTCGGTTTTGTATTCTTCATAGGATTTATGAGATTCATAACATTTCATCATCTGCTCTTTTTCACATTCTGTGCCAATTAATTGCCGAAAGTTCAGAGCAGCCATTTTGTCTCCAAAGATAAAATCGTTTTAAAGGTGTTGCCCATAACTGAACGTAATATATGGTACAGAGGACACGCGTTTATAGATTTAAATGAACTGCGGAAGGTTTTACGACTTCTTCAAAATTAAAAAGTACCTAAATAAACATAAAGATAGACTACATCTGGATTGCGCTAGTACGTCTACGTCATACATTCCAGTAGGGAGAAAAAGTTACAGAGAGTATTCTGTATTTCCCTTTAAACATCTTCAAATGTACATAAAGTCATCAAATTGTCTGCAATATATTTACTAAAGAAATAGATTTTAGAAAATATTGTATGTTATGAACTCTGACGCTTCATGCGGCCATATATTGTGAAGCGCGTCAATAAGTAAGTACACGCGAACGAGATTCGAGACACAAAAGAATATGAATTGTATTCATATTTTAGATGATATGTAAACGTGTGGTAAGGTAACTTTGATTCTGTGTTTTTATTCATTATCACACACGTTCTAGGCGTTTATGAATAATAATACACGTGTGGATTCTACGAAACAAATAATTCTACAAGGAATAAAAAGTACTACTTCACACGTGACACTCAAAATACAATATGTAACCCACGAATCAGCTTCCTTGGTTTAACTGTTCATTCGGCAAATTCACACCAGAACAAATATATTCAAATGACTTAAGACATTCTGCATCACTAAATGATTTGAAACCAAAACTATCACGATTCCGTAGACTCGAGTTGAGTTAATTTTGTTTTTACAGATTAATCCCATTCTCTTCTCTCCTTTCACAACCTAAAATACAAAGGAAGGATTTAGATTATTTAGGAATGTTTCAAGACTCCAATGTGATGGGGATCATTGTATGTCTTATCCAATATTACCGAAGTCCGTTTTTACAAAGTCACCGATATCTAGAGGAAGAGCTTCTAGAACCTGCTTTAATATCTTTGTCGATTATACGGGGATCCCTCTGGCGAGTTAATATGAAGTAACTGTCGGTAAAATATGTTTGTTGGTGCATGACGGCAAATCCCTCCGTCGGGTTCGGATCAACATATTTAAATGTGATATTTCCGAAGGTCTCTTGTAAATTGAATATTCAAAATAGAAGAGTTATTTTCAAGAATAATCTTTAACTTATGTGGGGTCCTGGAGATTATAATTTACGTGGTGATTTCAAGAGTAGTTCGACTGTTCGACTGATTACCCTCTTCCTCTATGACGGTAGTACAAATGTAAGCTAGAACCGATGAAATTAGCAATAAATTACAAGATGACACGCTCTCGATGTAATATGTTGAGGTTTGACTTCAAGTACGTTTTCGGTGTTTATATTTTGTTATTCATTATTTCTATCAATTATATTTACTTATTTTAAACATTTAGCTGATCCGGGTTAGAATAGGTCCTCAGTACCCCTTGCTTGTCGTAAAAGCCGACTAAATGGGGCCGTCCGTCGGATGAGGCCGCAAAAACCAAGGTCCCGTGTCATAGCAGGTGTGGCACGATAAATATCCCTCCCTGCTCAATGGACCTAAGCGCCGAGCATAGGCTTAAATTTTGCAGCCCTTCAACGGCAGTGGTGACGTCTCCATATGAGTGAAATATTCTCCAGAGGGAAGTTAAACAATATTCAATCAATCAATCCTCCTTGTTACGATGTGTCTGGATATCAATGCCATAATTCACACATTAAATGTTGCTTTAATTTATCATGATATATCATTGTTGCGAAAGAACGACTGTTAGTCTATACCTCCTCCCAAAATACCACACTGTAATGAGTTCAGTAGTCGCTATAGTGGTACCAACATTTTTGAATTTTAATGTGACAATAAAATGTACTTTTATGCAAAATCATCACATCAGTTGATTATTATATAAATGCAATACTTTTATTTTCTCATGAATTTTTGGGGTTATCATACTTTCTTTAACTTTCCTAAACAAAATATACATATGTTGAGAAGCAAATTCCTTGTAATATGCAAATCTTTTGCTGTTTACCAAGGCCTTCCTTTAATTCTGTAAAAGGGGTTATAAAGACAAACAATGGACGCACTTTATAATGCAAGGTGAAGATATTTCCTCAAAACTGACGAAGAACAACAACGTACACCCACCCCCCAAATGAATAACATCACAATCCTTGCCACATACACATCTTCAATACCCTTACACACACTTTGTACAGTGAAAAGGTCATAGTTTGAAAATTGTTATTTTAATATATATGTTTTCCTCATGTCACTTTGTAATTCGTGTGGAGACACCAATGGCTACAACATCACTTCAGTTATCATGATATTTGCCTAAGCACTTATCAGTAAATATCAGAACTCAAAAATAACAACAGCGTGAACCCCCAACGGGTCCATTCCCTTGGTTTAGATACTGATTTAGCAAAATCACACTGGAACAAACGTATTCAAATTTTTCATTGTTATAGGATTTAAACAACCAATAGTTTAATGCTTTCGTACACTCAAGTTGACTTCAGTTTTGTTTTTACAGCTTAATTCCATTTTCTTCTCGCCTTTCGCAACCTAAAATAAAAAGTAAGAATTTGAATTATTTATGGATGTTTCAACATTCAAAATAGTGGTTTGTTCGTATGATTAATCCAATGGATGTATTACCGAAGTCCTTTGGGTTGACATAAAACTCCCCAATATCCAGATGAAGAGCTAAGAGAACCTGTTTGATAACTTTGACAAGGTTACGCGGTTCCCTCTGGCGACATGAGATGACGTAGCTGTCAGTGAAATGTGTCTGTCGATGCATGACAATAAATCCCTCCGTTGGATGAGGATCAACATATTGAAACGTGTTCCTCCCTAAAGTCTCTTGAAATTCAAAAATCAATATACAGGCGTTGTTTCTAAAAATGAACAATGGTTCA
Source organism: Ostrea edulis (assembly GCF_947568905.1). NCBI lineage: Eukaryota > Metazoa > Mollusca > Bivalvia > Ostreida > Ostreidae > Ostrea > Ostrea edulis. Next base: position 91,878,899 of record NC_079166.1, on the reverse strand, counting down.
TGTGAGGTCCTGAATATTATAATTTACGTAGTGGGTTCATAAACGTCCACCTCAATTTTGTCATTAGAATCATTGCGCCATCATTTTTCGTGATTGATACAGAATATTCAACAATAATTCTCATAAATTTCAGATGAAAAAATTGATTTGCATAGTCCAGACCTCCTGATAGCATACATACCATTTGTGGACATCCAGGTAATTAAACCCTCGGGTGAATCTGACTTTTTGGGTTGAAATACTACCGCTGTTGTCCGACACTCTTCCAGAGACCTAAAATAATGCACAGCCTTTCTGGTTCTTTTCAATAAACACGGTAAACGTTGTTCAGCAAATGTTTTTGAATTTTTAAAAAGCAGAACAAATATACATTGTGATAAAGGACATGCTGCACATGTCATTTAGATATGACGTTAAAAAGAAGGTTCCGTGTCTCAGCACGTTGAGGAATTCTCATTGCTTAAGAACTGATCATAGGTCGGATTTTGTGATACTTCAAAATATGTTTGTGGTGTTTAAATATGAGTGAGGGACATAAGACATTAATGCAAACAAAATTTTTAATTGTTTTCTTAAAAGTAGAAAAAAAATGAGTACATACACACTCAAACAAACACACACACACGCACACATACACACACAAACACACATACACACACAAACACACACACATACACACACAAACACACATACACACACACACGCCGCACGCACGTTCTCAATTTAACACCTCACCTCTTGTATGTTGCAAAAGGCGACTATATGGGGCTGTCCTTTGGATGATAAAGCAAAACCAAAGGTCCCGTGTCATAGCAGATGTTGCACGATAAAGATTCCTCCCTGCTCAAAGGTCATTAGCGCCGGGCATAGGACTCAATTTTGCAGCCCTTCACCGGCAATGGCGACGTATCAATTGTGAAAAATTCTCGAGCGGGGCGTTAAACAATAATCAATCAATCAATCAAGAGGGAATAATGAACAGTTACGGAGAGTCAAAGAGGACAATTTTGATATCTATCCATGCATAAATTGATTTTAGATTGATAATTTTAACGAAAATGCTGTTTTAACTCATTGCTTTATCTATATTTTGAACGTCTACCTCCAATCATTTATATTTTGAAGACTTATTGAAATTAACTCGCGCCAATTTGTTATGCTGCCTTTGTGACGTCAAAATAACAACGTTTGGTATGTAATATGCATTATGATATATGTATTGCGAAAAGATCTTACGAAATCCAACGATTAAGGATCTGAACTGATCTAATTCTTCCATCGCAAAGAACCACATAATCTACAAAGGTGTTATCTCTGATGGTGATATTCAAGGTGTCCATGTGATCATACCATCGCCCTGAGAGCTACAACAGAAACATTTGTATATCTCATTGACATAAATATATCATTCGCATTTTTGAGGGAATTTAAATGTTACATAAATAGCCTATTCTCTATACAAGTAAATACAACAGTACTGGGTTTTTGAAATATTAGAAGCACATTTTGGCATTTTGCGGTTGACAACACGCACCTGATCTTATCAGTGTTTACTAAACTTTCTTTCTTGTATCCCTTACGGGGATAAGGAGATCCATCAATGTTCGTTAACATTGCCTTTTCATATGCATTGTTATGATTTTATATATTCTGTGTAGATTTCATAAAGATTGGAAATATATACAAATGAGTTGATGAAATTTAGTTTGATAATTTTGTTTGTAGTGTTATCTACTTCTGGGTGTTAAAGATTTCGAGAATCTGTGCATTTGTACCATTATTATCCTTTACGTATCCTTTCCTCTTTACATTCAAACCTATAAATGCCACATATAAAAGTTTGGCAAAAGTTCTGGGTATATCAACTTGACACCAATTATTTCAAACACAAACATTAGCAAAATAATTCGTAACTGTAGACAGGACAAAACTTATTGATTACAAGAGATACTTTGTAGGGTACCTTTGTGTGATCCACACTCTTTGGATTTATATATTCTTCCTTGAAGATACCATAATCTGCAGATGATGACGTTTCGGAACATCGAATCAGAAATACGAACAGATATAAATTAAAAGTAAACATATCCAGGGCTATTTTCAAGATGATGTTGAAACCACAGATTCCCTTTGTTATATAATGGATCAGCTGGTATCATCTGTTTCTTTTATATCACTGATCTTATGACCCAAAACACTCAGCGGAAAATGCAATAAATCGACTAATAAATAACGGGAATTATGTAGATCAGTTTAGTAAAAATAAAACTGGAAATTCAAGATGTCTTGTAACATATCATCTAATGTAAAACTTATACGGTACCAATTTTGATGCACCAGATGCGCATTTCGACAATTAATGTCTCTTCAGTGATCTTATAAAATATTGATCAGGATTTTATTTTAAAAGAATGATCGACAAAATAGGGTTATCCATAGCAGGGGTAGCATTATATTATGTATGTTCCTAAAGAAGTATAAGGTACAGAATTATATGAACTGATAAATAATCATTTACTAATTTTGCATGAAAAATGTTACTTGAATCGTGCTTTGCATATTGAAGATATTGTAAGAGGCGACTAAATTGGGCGGTACTTCGGATGAGACCGCAAAAACCGAGGTCCCGTGTCACAGCAGGTGTGGCACAATAAAGACCCCTCCCTGCTCAAAGGCCATAAGCGCCGAGCATAGGACTAAATTTTGCAGCCCTTCACCGGCAATGGTGACGTCTCCATATGAGTGAAATATTCTCGAAAGGACGTTAAACAATATTCAATCAATCAATCTAGCAGTACCTTGGAGAAATACTTTATCCGATTTTATTCAGAGATCTTTTCAAAATCCGGAATATGGTAAAAGTCTGAACATCGTCTTTACAATGACGTGATAATGTTGCAATATTGATTAGCTAAGCGATGCGTTGTCACTGTCTTAAATTGTAGTACAAAGTTCGGTAGTCTTACCCTCTTTTTTACCGAAATCAAAATGTTCTTGGTTCTAATTTCAGAAGGAAAAACAAAACTCTCCTTTACATATGATGAAATTTCAAATTACTAGGGTAATTTATAAAATTGTTTATCATATCTAAGCATGCTAGTAAGGGTGAATTTTGTTTATTCATGTTCAGGGGAAGTGTATAAATAAAAAGGGGAAGATAATGAACAGTGACCAATTTCATAACTCCTAAAAGGAATTCTAATTAGATAGGTGGGCGAACACGAACCCCTGGACATACCTGTCGTGAGCCCTATATCTTGATCAGATAAACGGAGAAATCCGTATCAAATTCAATGTGCAAAGAACGGTCGAATGATCTGTTTGAAACACGTCATACAGCATTTAACCCGATGATAGGTTGTACGAGTATTTGCAAATTTCCTCATTATAACGACCATATAATTTGCGAATGCGAAATGTTGACTTTAAACGAGACTGTTAACCCATGAAACATCACCTTGTTTGTCCGTATATCACATGCATTCAATTTCGGCTCCACCAGTATGAGTACGCTAATCATGCATAAATATGGACAGTAATTTGTGTGAGAAACTGATGAGTTTATTGTCCATATCATCAAATAAAATAAATACATGTTAGATAAATGTTCTTCGGTATATACATACATACAAACATACATAGATAAATACCAAGAATAACCCATAAGAGCTCGAAAGCCTATTTCCAATGGGGTCCTTTGATGCACGGATGTTTGCGCTAGGTGTCATTTATGTGGGGGGAACCCACATGTCCGAGCGGGCGACCATCATACCCTCTCACATAGAACCACTGCCGATCACGGGGGCCGAACTCGGGTCGCAGCGTTGAGAAGCAAGAGCGCTACATCTGCGCTACCTGGACAACCTTATAGTCAAATCAAATTAAGTTCTCTATATTGTACAGATTCATATACAGTGACCACTGCATCGTGTATTGTCTAGTAGGAATTTGTAAATCACAAACACATCAAATTATCCACATAGCAAACAGCGGATATAAAGCACGTATTGAGGTGAACACATTGTTATCTTTTAACGTATCTTGAATTTAATAGCTTATGATAAAAAAAATATTGGTATTGTTCATAGGATTTATGAGATTGATGACAGATTGTTATCTGCACTTTTCATATTTTGTGTGAATTAATTGTCTTCAGTTCCGGGCAGCCATTTGGTCTCCCAAGATAAATCATTTTACAGCTTTACCCATAACTGAACATAATAGACGCTACAGATGACTCATACTTATCGATTCAAATGCATTACGGAAAATATTACGACTTCTTCAAATTAGAAAATGTCTATATGAATATAAAAATACACTCCATCTGGATTGCCCTAGTAATATTATGTCACACGTACACAGTAGAAAAATTTACTCACAGAGGGTATTCTATATATTTTTAAACATCTTCTAATTTTCATGAAGACATAAACTTCTGCAGTGCATTTAATTAAGAAATAACTTTTAGAAAATATTTGAGGGTATGGACTCCGACGTTTCACGCAGGCATGCAGTGTGAAGTGCGTAAACAAGTAAATGCATGGCTACGAAATTCGATGTCAAAAAGAAGCGGATTGGATTCAAATTTTAGACAATATATAAAGGAATGGTGAGGCAATTGTTGGAGCTATACACGTAGGGGATACCAAAAGGAACAGGAAATAAGAGACACTGTCAGTAATCATGGATAATTTTTTTTTTTTTTTTTTTTTGGAAAGTACAAAAAAAAATTCTTGAAGAATGCTAAAATTTTCTGTAGTGTTATTGATAAAATCATTAAAAACGCATTATAAATCACTTAAACTCAAATAATACAATGCTATAGATCACTTTGTTGTTACCATGGAAACAAGAACACAATACTTAAAAAAATATAGTGAAATCTATTTCATTAAAGTTTAAAGTAAATACAATTGAGACAATAAGATGCATATTTTTTAGTTTAAGTTAAATGAATAAGGCTTATATAAAAAATTTTGGAAATAAGAAATTTTAATTTCTCAGCAAAAACGGTTGTCATAGCCACCAACATGCCTTGCATTATATACAGGCAAAATTCAATAAAACAATAGATTTTTGTGCCAACTTTTTTCAGAGGCGCAACACAACCAGACAAGGTCTTTCACATAGAAAGAAAGAAATAACAAATGTTAGATTTCTGGGTTTTTTTAAAAAAACCAATTAAACAACTTTTTCGTTTTTGTTACTGACCCGACCAAAAAAATAACACACAAGTTTTTCATGTTCAGCTACATTTTCGAAAATCGTTTTAATTAATGATCTAATTAAAGTCAAGAATGTTTGCCATCTGGCTGCATCGAGTACTCTCTAATGACATACTGAATTTTATTGAAACTTGGAAATGACCTTGCCCTACAATCACAAGGTCACATACATTAACCAGTGACCTTCATCTTTAATCAGTTGACCTAAGCAGTAATTGGATTGAATTCAAACATGTACATATCTTTATTTACTAACCTACCTGTGCATTTTTTTAAAAATCACATATTGCTGGAGAGAAAGAGAGAGAGAGAGAGAGAGAGAGAGAGAGAGAGAGATCAGGTAGATAAATTGATTAGAGCTCTATTTACATCGTTCAAATATCAGGATATAGTTATAAATGTCAGAAAAGTTAAATGAATCACAATATTATATTTTGAAAACTTTACAAATATATTTCTTAAATAGTAATACTATAAAAAAAAGTTTGAACATTTAACTACCATTGGTTCCATGCATACCTTAACTATAGAAAATATACATAGCAAGGTCATAGAACATAAATAAAATCACCAGGTTCGTTAAGTTTATTATTAGGGGGAGGGGGGCTGCTATTATACATACCTGTAAGACAATGGAATAAGTAGGCCCCAAGTATTTCTATATCGAAATCTTTATGAAAGGTATTGTTTAAATACATTTACAATATATACATGGTCTGAAATATACAGATTACATGTGCGCATAGCCTGATGATATAGGAATGGAATATATTTGTTAGAGGATCTACCAACGAAATGCCCCGTTTTCATCAGAACGGCAATCCACATCGATCGTTATGTAGACTATATTTCGAAATACGAATTGCATTATAAAAGAAATTACAATGACCATTTCATAGAAGATAAATTGTTTCAGTGAGAATGAAATGCTTTGAATACACAAAAAAATGTGTCACAATGCTTGTTGAGTATGGCGCAATGTGAGGTTAAAGTGTGGCGTCAGCATTGATACTTTACTGTAGAACATGATAGCCGGATCTTTGTTGTTGTTGTTGTTGTGGGTTTTTTTTATGAGAATCACGTGTTCTACAATATATGCGTCAAATCTTATTTATTTACTATCTGTGAAGATAGTTTGTATGAATTTGGAATGATTACCTGGATTCTAACTTCACTATTAACTAACATTTCAAATTTAATTTACAGAAAAATAGGCAAATCTCTACATTACCTTTCAAGTTTTGTTAAATCAATTCCTTGATAAACAATCAGAATTTTTTATGATGTCTGTGAAGTAATATTTATTCATTTCTTCCTTTAATTCTAGAGAGTTCGCATCAAGGGCGATAATCACTGTGTAAAATAGAAGATACTAGTATAGAGTTTGGGGGGTTATAGAATTAGGGTAAATTGTTTAACTGTTTTATTTACTATATTGGTAGCATGAATAACTGTCTTAAAACAAGCATTTAAAATAAATGTCAGCCCTACTGTGTTTCAGAGAAAATAGTGTATGAAAAGAAGTCATAAATGCGTTTTTTTACCTTAATTTATTACTTATATACGGATGTATATTTAAGAGGGTGTCCATTATGATATCAGGCAGAGGTCGGCACATGCTATCTCTCAGATTTTCATGAAACTTTGTGCACAGGTTCCTACTGACCCCAATATGAAATTTGCCAAATAAAAAGTTTCTATCATGTTTAGTTTGGGTTCGACATGGAAAAACAACTTTGAGATAATTTTCGGTGCAAAAAGGTCACGAAATATTGGAAAAAAGTGCTATGTTTGAACAGCTCTAAAATGTCATATAACTAAAAAATAGAGAAAAGCAATATTTTATATGTTAGATATACACTATATGCAATAACTAAGAGGGTTTTTGTGTGTATATTCATCCAATGAATGAATTTATTAATTGTTAAAATTGCACATATTTCACACCAATATATTTTACAAAATAATGATCAAAATATAAGATCTCACAAAACCCAATACAATGTCTCAAAAGAAATAAATTATGTATAACCAGAAACTTGAAGAGGTGTATTTCAAGTTACAAAAATAAATTCAGTGGGAAAAGCAAGGTTTGATGGTGAAAAGTTGAACTGAAATCTCAAAATTTTCAATAAGTGCAAAAAGGTCAACTACTTAAATGAAGATTGTTGAACTACATAAATAGAAATAAATATGAAGTAGATATAACAAATCAATGATTAAATGATTAAAATTCATGAAAAATTACTAGAACATATGAACATTCAGAAATAAATTTCATGTCTTTGTATACATTCTATATAATAAAGGCAAAAAAAAAAAAAATGCCTATGTAATTCATTGTATAAAATTTTACAATGTTGATTTTTAGAGGTCATTTCTGACACAGGATTTGAGATAATAGTCCATTAATTAACACACATATATGAAGCTAAAATTATCAGTAAATCAAATTTTAATAAATTGCCTATCATGAAGAATCTAAAATCATTCACTCACATTACAAACTTGACATTGGCAGATCCCGAGGGGGTTGGGGGGAGGGGTAGAAAACACCCTCTCCTTTTCTCTGGGACATCTAGATAGTTATTTAATAGCATTAACCAGAAATTTTTTGACTCTCTTGTAAAGCATTTCATTCATGAAATAACATGCCATATTCCATTTTCTGCCTACGTCAGATTGGCAGACTTGCTTTAATGCATGTTTACTCTGATGTTGAAATATATATTGACCACTTCCAGATACACAAAATGTTTTTTGAATTTTACCCAGTGACAGAAAATGTTCATAAAGTATCTTCAACTGATGCATAAAAGGTTACATGTAACTAGCAATCAATAATAAACATATTTACTTTATCAATTCATGGATATGACCTAATGCAGATTTTAGATCATTTTTCTGGACCCCCCCCCCCTTTCAAATCACTGGATCTGTCTCTGTTTAACAAATGACAATAAACAAATCATGTCTTAATGCCTGGTACTTAGTAGCATGGTTTGCAAAGTAAGAGCTAGTACATATTTCTGACATTTGTTACAAACAAACTTTCCCCCTAGAAATTATGAAAATTGGCACTGAATTTATATTGATACATGTATATTAACAATTGATACATTTCACAGTATGGAATCTTATTTTGCCACCCCACCACTCTCTTCTAATTTATGTCTAATGCCATAGCAGTGTTTCTTTTGAATATTGGTTCACAAACAGGAATAAAATTTGTCACTTCAAAAATTGAAATATGCTGCAACCATAGAGTTAAAGTAGTGGTCATCATTTGATTATCTTTTTCAGCTGCAAAGTGTTTCTGTGAAATAACTGTCAACATATCTAGATTGAAGTGGAGCTATGAGTTCTGCAATTCCCCTTATAACTTCACAAGTCTTTTGTCTGTAGTAATTCTGTGTTCTCTCCAAAGCCTCTTCCTATCTTGGACTCAGCTGAGATCTAAATAACAACAGTTGTGTAAATTAATGGAAATAAAATGATGAACATGTTTAAATAGCACTGTAAGCAATGCACTAAGAAAGTCAAGATCATAGGTTTGATATAGTCACAAGGTCAAAGGTCATGATATAAAATAAATTCTGGTCATTAGGCATTTCATGTGAAACAAACTAACCCAATACCTTATCCCTCAAGATATAACAGATCTGGTAATAATGAATGTTTTTCAAAAGTAGGTCAACATGGTCAAAGTTAGAAGTTCAAAAGTAAAGCTCTTTTCATTAGTAATCTATAATATGTGAAATCTATATCAAAGCCCAATCCAAAGTGACTGAGAAACTATATACCAATTTAAAGTTTTTGAAAATCATGCTATTTTAAAGACTAAGGTCAGGTAATAAATTAAAAGTCTGGTAATAAAGAATATACACATTTTGTATATCTTTATGTAAAATATCAATATAATAAAATCTGGGTTAAAATTCAAAACCAAGGTCACAATATCAAACAGCATGGTATCAAATGAAAGTTCTTGCCATAAGATATCTAAATGCTAAACATAAAAGGCTAGACTACCTTATATATAGTTCAGGAGAATTGTCTACTGTAGGTTATATTTTGTTAAAAGTAGGCCAAACACAAAAATAAAAAAAAATTGATATCAAAAGAAATGTCTTATTATAAGGAATAAAAATATGAAATATGAGAGCCTTAATACTAACATGAGCAAGTTCCAGACAGACATTGCCCTCCCCCCCCCTTGCCCTACAACCAGGTCATGAATTGAACTAACTCCAATCTACACAACCTGGCAATGCTTCCATATTTTCATTACATTAAACGACCCCATCCTATTTTTGCCTTTTCTTGATTATCTCCCTTCAAAGGGGGCATGACCTTTCATTTAAACGAAAATGAATCTCATTCAATTGGGCCAGTGGTTCTGGAGAAGATGAAAATGGGAAAAATTATTACCACAATGATGACAACAGAATCCAGACAAATATTTATGAGAAAAGCTCTCTTGAGCCTTCAGCTCAGGTGAGCTAAAAAAAACAAAAAAACTATATATTCATTGATTCAAAAATTAAACCACATTCTGATTTCAAAACATCACCTCTGACTTATATATATATATATATATATATATATATATATGAGCTAGTATTTGAAATTATCTAAACAAGAATTGTCTGAAGAGAGTTTAAAACTTGTCGAGTGGGTTAAAATCTTTGATAACAGTCATGAATTAAAAATGCATGTATGTGTTGTGTGTGGCATGGTGACATCACATAAAACTTGCAATATGAAGGGTCAAGGTCGTAAGGTAAAAATGTTACTATCATATGACATGAAGGAACACACATTTCTGAAATATCCAACCCCCATCTCTAACCATTCTTATGTTATTGTCAAAGTTAAAGTTTTTATATTCTACATGTATGTCTGTCAAGTGAGTTAAAACAAAAGGATTGTGACATCATAACATTGGATGCCTTTGGTCAGGATTTGTCTCAAGAAATATACATGTCAAATGTGGAATTAAGCTCTTATCTGTAATAGTTCTAAACTTACATAATTTATGAATTATGACAATATGACAAGGTCAGATGTACCATGTTCTGAATTTAAAATCTCTTGATTGAAATAAATAAATATACTCACTGATACAGTCTGATAATTGGCTTGCAGTAGGGGTGATTTGACTATAATTATTTTCCAAATCTGTAATGAAATGGGCGTTGTATTCATTATCAAGCTTTGGTAATTGGTATATACATGTATGTCACACTAATACACTTTAGTACCTGTGTGCATGCAAATAAATCATCAGATTTTGTGTCACGTTAAACCATCTGAATTTTATAATCCATTCAGCTTAAATTTAGAGAAATTAATGATATACATCAACCTGTAACACACACCCCACCCCCACCCACATAATGGTTCTTATAGTTACATAATTACATGAATAAATATATATCATTATTTTTTTATATTTGTTATTCGGTTTTTGTCACATACATACATGTACATATACTACCCTCTCACACTGATTTATTCATCCTTTAATAGTTATTAAATATAGGAATCCAAAAAAACAAACACATGTGAAAAGTAGCTAGTAAAAAAAAATCAGTCAAAAATAATTTGATATAATTTTAATATATATTATTTTTATGCATGCATGCTGATATGTACATAGCTTGCAGGACAATAAACACTTTTCACCACTTTCATCTTGTTTTTGTGTGATTCTATTGTTTCTTAATTCAATGATTTGTGGATAAACATTGTGTTGTAGTACAGATTTTAAAAATCCCTACATTAACAACCCCCTCCCTCCCCGATTGATTTAATGTTGTTTTTACTGTGGGGATTTATCATTATTATTTTAAAAAGAATCATTTCATCAAATGAATTGTTTGCATTGACACATCATGAGAACTTGCATCAAAATTGTCTATCAATCAAAGACAGTTTTCAAAGAAAAATAACAGAGAAAATTCGACATTTATACTTACCACTTCCAACGGGAACAAATATTTCCCTTGAAACATTGAAGTTTACTGCTCTGTCTGCTTTACACTTTCCTTTGTGTAGTAGATAACAACATTTGGTGGTGGTTGCCTCCAGTAAATCCCCAAAGAATCGCAATGACCTCGGCATACTAGTAAGCATCTGCACCGTGCACGATAGTTTAAACAGTTAAACTTTTACGTCGAATTCGAAGTACCCCGATCTGTACAGCAGGGGGTCAATCTCGGTTGAATATTACACGCATTTCCAACTTTAAAAGATCTTGAATATCCACTTATGTCTTTTGAACAATTATTAAGGGTTGACAAGTCCCTAAAATAAGGACCACTTCTAGAAAAACTTCACGTTTCTATCACTTGTCAGCCATATCTGTTTACCCACGAAACTTTGATAAGGTCCGGGCAGAATATTTATTTTTCACCATCAAATTAAAAAAAAAATTAATTCCACGTTTACACTTGATAAAAAAAATCGAGATAAGTGAAAAATGTTCTAAATAAATACTGTTTTCTTCGAAAATTACAATTTATGCAAGTTTCGGATCATTTTACATTTTTTACGCCAAGGGAGGTAACTCAAATTACTGGCTTTTTGGCTACTTCTGTCAGTAAATGCTCAACAACAGCATTGTTTCCCAGCAATTTTATTGTTTCATCTTAATTATTAAGGAATTTCCTTCAAATATTGTTTATACTTTCTGGACAAATTTTATTGTATTGGGTATTATTTAACTTTACAAAATGATCATTTTCTATAGATTATATAGTGTCCTCGAATTTATGAAATAGGCCAAGTTTTGGCATCTAACAATGTTTTTTGTGAAATTCACTTTACATACGATAAAATTAGCGTATGACCTTAACTTTTATTGGGTATGAATAAAAATTTGGGGAATTGCATGTGCCAGCCGTATTATAGCTACTGCCTGATATCTTCGTGGACGGCCTCTTAATTGCTGTTATAAAATTAAGAAATTCATTTAAAAATTAAGGATTATTTCCCTCACGCATATTTCTTATCCTCAAACGAATTTGACTCCACTTTTTTGGCACACTGTTTTTCCTATAATAGCTCTAAAGCTTCATTTTGGATTTTAAACATTTCGGTTGAGCATCACTGAAGAGACATAATTTGTCGAAATGCGCATCTGGTGCATCAAAATTGGTACCGTATAGGTTTTACATTATTTCAAAGAATAAGCATAAAATTATTTTTGATACAAGTATAATAATCTAAGTGATTTGCTAAATTTATTTTCACTGTACATTGTTGGGAAATCGTTTTATTGGAAATATTTGTCAAAAAATTTTTAAAAAAAAACACCTCAAAATCTAATGATTTAACTGTTGGCACGCTCCATTGCGATAGAAACACGATGCATGGTTCCCATAAATTTTACTTTTTTAACATTTACTATCACTATACACAATATGTGTGAGTTTTGTTCAGATTTATGTTTTGTGCACTTTCAACTTTTTAAAAAACAATTCTCAATTGTTACTGAGAACTTCTCTCATAATACTTTTCACGTAACATATACAACATCGATTTCTTCATATATGTATAGGGAATTACATTAGGAATTCAGTCAAAATTTACATACAACTCGACGCCAGTATTCGACCTTAATGCCCGTCCAACAAATAATCGGGAGGAAACAATTTAAAAGATAGTGTGTCCTTCAAGTCGGTAAAAATACACGCTTGCTTTACGAAAAAAAAATTAAATAAAAAATCCAATATCATCAACCATGATAAAGCAAAATAAACTGGTAAGTCTCATATTACATGTTTGTTGTTTACATAAGGTCGAGAATGTTTCACTAACATTCAAACGTCATCATTTAGGCGAAGTACCAGGTTAGTACTTATGTCCATAGCAATGAAAGTTCTTTAACGTTGAAGAGCATGCCACAACGCGGGACTTTCGTTTTAAGGTCATATTCGAAAGACATTTAAATGCTGAGTGCAAAGGTGCAGTAACTACCTATAATTACATTATCTCAGGTACCGTTTCATGCGGCCATGATACGTGCAGTGCTCGAACTCACGATTTCCCAGTTATGAAGCGAACGCTCTACCCCTGAGCTAGGTATTATGATATAAAGAACGAGGTAGGAGGTTCGGAATTATTTGTACTTATGGTTATTTTATGTATATTTTGATCGGGAATAACAACAGCATTTATCATTACTAATCAGTACCGACAATATTGTCCTCAGCACATACCAGTCAATATCATAATTCATAGTACAAACCACAGTATATATCCCACGAATCTACTCCCTTGGTTTACTTGTTCATTTATGAAATTCACATCATAAAAAACATATTCAAATGACATAAGACATTTTACATTGGTATAGGATGATAGGAAGAGCACTGTTCGTTATCTTCATCTTTCATGTAAAAGAATTGACTAAACTTTTAACGATTCTATAGACTCGCGTTAAGTTTATCTAATTATTTACAGCTTAATTCCATTCTCTTCTCTTCTTTCACAACCTAAAATAAAAAGGATGTATTTGAATTATTTATGAATGTTTCAAGATTCCAATGTAATGGAGATGATTGTATGTCTAATCCAATATTACCGAAGTCTTTTGGCTTTACATAGAAATTCCCAACATCCAGATGAAGAGCCTGTAAAGCTTGCTTTATAGCTTCGTCGAGGCTATGTGGATTCCGTCGGCGAGTTGATATGGAGTAACTATCAGGAAGATGGCGTGTCTGCCGGTGGATGACAACAAATCCTTCAGTTGGATGAGGATCAAGATATTTAATTGTAATCTTTCCTATGGTCTCTTGTAAATTAAAAATTCAATATACAGGCGTTAGTTTCAAGAATAAATCTAAGCTCATGTGGGGTCCTGGTCATTATATTTTACATAGTGGCTCCATAAACGTCCACCTCTTTTTATCATTTAAATCATTACGTCATTATTTTTGTGATACATATCATCCAACAATCATTCTGATAACTTTCAGACCTCCCGATGACATACACACCATTTGTGCACATCCGGATAATAAATTCCTTTGGTGAATCTGACTTTTCGGGTTGAACTGCTACCGCTGTTGTCCGACACTCTTCCAGAGACCTAAAATAATACATAGCCTTTCTGGTTCTCTTCAATGCACAGGATAAAGGCAGCTATGTAGACATTTTAGAAGTTTTAAAAGACAGAAAAATATACATAAGGACAAAAACTTGCTCAGCCCGTTTTTCCTATAACACCTTAAAAAGAAGGTTCGTTGTCTCAGCACGTTTAAGAATTATCACTTGAGCGCTAAGCATAGGTCTAAATTCGTGATACTTAACCAATGACTAGTGGTGCTTCAGTAAGCGAGGAACATAAGACAAGCAAACATACAAAAAATATTTTATTGATTCTTTTTAAAGTAGAAAAAATTAGTACACACAAATAAATACATGTTTCATCAATTCAGAAAATTTTAGAAGATATTGACCAGATCCGTCGACAGGGGATGCTTAATCCTCCTAGGCACATTATCCCACCTCTGATACGTCCAGGGGTCCGTGCTTGCCCAACTCTTTATTTTGTATTGCTTGTGGGAGTTATGAGATTGATCACTGTTCGTTATCTTCACATTCCATACAGAGAGCCAAAGAGGACAATTTTGTATAGTTATTCAGAAAATAGATAATTTTAACTGAGATGTCATTTCAACTCATTGCTTTAATAATATTTTGAAGCCTTATTGACATTGACTTACGTCAATCTATCTTTGTGACGTAAAACAACCAACGTCTTGCAAGTAGATATGATATGTATTATGATGTATAATGCGAAAACTTCTTACGAAATCCAACGATTAAAGATCAGAACTACTCTAATTCTTTCATCACAAAGAACCACGGAATCTAGAAAAGTGTTGTCTCTGAGGGTGTTATTTAGCGTGTCTATGTGCTCATACCACCGTCCGGAAGCCTACAAAAAACATTGTATATGTTATTGACATATATACCATTCGTATTATTAGCAATTAAAGTGTTAAATATATAGGATATTCTTTCTCCAAGTAAATACAACTGTACTGAGTTATGGAATACATTTCGTCTTCCTTAGCTTTTTGTAGTTTAGCAACGCATTTGCTTTGGTATTAATTCATATGTTGTTGGTATAATTCCTAAACATTGGGATCGCAGGTAATCCAGCGGAAAAAATCAAATTGATAATGCTTTGTCATGAATTTATATCTTATATGTATAATTCATAAACATTGAAAATATATGTATTTGAGTTCATATTCGTTTTGGTAATGCTGTTACAAGTTTTCTATATCTGTTATGTACTTCCGGTAGTGAAAGGGTTCGGGTATTTAGGCACATGTATCATTCGTATCCTTCATGATCTTTTTTTCCTCATATTCAAACCTATAACTACCACATATAGACGTTTGGAAGGATTTCTGGGTATAATTACTCGATACCAATTATTCCACTGAAACATTAGCAAAATGCTTCAGTAAATTCAGAGAGGACGACAATTATTAATTAAAATAGAAATTTGGTAGCATACCTTCTCGTGGTCCACACGCTTTGGATTTAGATATTCTTTCTTGAAGACACCTGGATCTGAAGATGACAACATTTCGGAACATGGAATAAGAAATACGAGTAGATAGACGTTAATGGTATACATCTCCAGGGCTACTTTCAAGATGATGTTGAAACCTCAGATCGTCCTTTTGATATAATGAATCAGGTGGATACATCTCTTGCTTATATTATACCGATCTTATGATCCTAATCACTCAGCCGCGAATGAATTAAATCCACCAAAAAATAAAGAGACTTGTGTAAAACAGTTTTGTAGGAAAGAAAAGATACCTTAAATTGTAATGTATGAGTGCTTCTGAAAATCATACTTTGTAGATTATCTTTTTTTCGTTCAGGATGATCAAGAAAATATTGCTATTCGTAACTGTAGAAGCATTTCAGCGTGTCCGTGCCAACGAAGGATAAGGTGCTATATCTACATCTTGATCAACATTGCTGCATTCATTTGCAACAAAAATAATATATATATGAAAAATCATTATTCAAATAGTTTGCATGAAAGGTTAAAATAACGAACAGTGATCGATCTCTTAACTCCTATAAGGAATACAAAATAGAAAGTTGGGCAAACATGGACCCCTTGACATACCGAAGGTGGCCTCCGGTTCCAGGAAGGAGTAAGTATCCTCTGTTGTTGACCGGTCACAGCCGCCATGGGCCACGCGTGCTGATCAGGCAAACGGAGTAATCCGTAGTCGAAATATTTGCCAAGAACGGTCTAACAATGAAACATGTCAGACAGCATTTGTCCAAATTGATAGGGCGTATCGGCAAGTTGGATCATTATGACGACCATAGAATTTATAAAACGCTGATCTTAAACGAGATTGATCAAACCCCAGTGACGCCATATTGTTTATTAGTAGCCTGCCCCGATTAAAACACTTATACCTATATATATATATATATATATATATATATATATATATATGAAAGGTGAAAATAACGAACAGTAATCAATTTCATAACTCCTATAAACAATACAAAACAGAGAGTTGCGCAAACAATGACCCGTGAATACACCAGAGGTTGGTGAGAACCGTCACTTGAATCTTGCGTTGAATATTAGAGTATTTTGTAAGATATAGAGCATTCCAGCAACACGTTTCTTCATTTCTATTCAGGGAGATTTTCAAACCCTGGTATATGGTAAACCTTTAATATTGACAGTGGCGTGATGACGTCACATGATTGATACTCTAGAGTTACAACTCGATGCTTTGCATATGACTTAAATAGAAGTCTTCATTTCAGTAATTTACCTCCTTATACCGGAATCATTTCAGTAATTTTCCTCCTTATACCGGAATCAAGATTTTCCTGATTCATATTTCAGAAAGAAAACCAACTCTTCTTTAACGGAATTTCAAATTACTAAGGTATTTTATTACCTTGTTAATAGTGTTTAAGCATGGTAGCCCGTGTGATTTTGTTTATCAAGTTCTCGGAATTTTACTACATCATTATTTGTTGTTATACTAATCTGTATTGCACTAGTACGATGACCGTACAGATGTACAATACGAACAGCGACTTCATCGATATACTGATGAGTTACTCGTCGACATTATCAAAAGAAAGTATATGAATAGCGTGTATATTGCACAGATTCATGAACAGTGATCACTGCATCGACTCGTGTATAGACTCGCTTCCTACTGTAAATTCCAATGCATATATGATATTTATTTCTCGGGAAAAAAAATTCCTCAGATTTTAACTGCCCAAAAAATAGGTAACCCGTGCTTATCAAGGTTTTTTTCCCGGGACCTCTAAGCCAGTTTCTATATCAGAAATACAATCTACATTGTCAAATTATTGAAATCCTAAAAAAAAAATAGCGCATATAAAGCACATGGTGGTGTTAACACGGTACTATCTTTTAACGTATCTTCAAATTAATATACTGCAATAAAAACTCTCGGTTCTGTATTCTGCATTGGCTTTATGAAATAGATAACCGTTTGTTATCTTCACTTTTCCTAATTCTGTGTGGATTAATAATGCTTAAACAACGGGACAGTAATTTCGTCTCCCACGATAAAATCGTTTTTAAAGAGTTGCTCATAACTGAACACAAAAGATTGTACATATGGCGCATGCATATATAATGTTCATATGTCTAGGTAAATGCATTACAGAAGAATTTACGACTTCTTTAGAATTAGAAAGAATCTAACTCAATATATAGTTTTGGACAATACACTCGATCTGGATTGTGTTAGTATGAGAGCTGATGTGTCAAGCTGAATGACTTGAGCTTATTCATCGTCAATTTCCATATTTACGAGTATGTAGCAGAATATCATTGGCTATTTCGTGTATAAAGTGTTTGTGTCTCTCAAATGATTCGGCACACAAGGGCATGTTCTGCACATGATCAGGTTTTTTTTCTAATCCAGGTTGACTACTGGCAAATATGTTAATTAATCATAGTGATCTAATTTACCTTTACAACCAGACACTAGGTTGAATGCTGTTTCGAGTCTTTCATATTAATCGTTTGACCTTTCTTCACATACTGAGTTTAACTACATGTACTAATGATTCCTATTTCCTGATCGAAATGTAAAGCTCACGGCGGTGTAACCAGTCAGCACAGTATTCGTACCCCTTCTAGGCACTTGATTCCACCTCTGATTTATCCTACTCTTAAAAATCAGCGTGTAATGAACGGCCTAAACTTGATATAAAACACACCAGGCAGCATTGAACTAATGATAGGTTCCATTGAGAGAGAGAGAGAGAGAGAGAGAGAGAGAGAGAGAGAGAGAGAGAGAGAGAGATAACACATCTGTATTAATTGAATATCCCTATTACACGTAGTATGCTATTCATTTATTGCATATTGATACGGGATATTGGAAATATAAAATTTTGAAACTCTTCAGCAAAAGAAGCTACGAAATGCATGCGTCACTTGGGCAACTCATGTATATAAATTAGTGACGCTTAAGACGAATCATTTCTGATGGATGATTATCTGCTTGATTTGAAGATTATTTTTAAGAAATATCTCAAGCGAATACCATAGTACTAAAACCACAAGTTTTTAGATTAAATTTCTGATGTTTCGTAGCAGAGACTCAACAACATTTACAGTACCGTTTATTTCCTCTGCCATATGCGGAAATTTACGTTGCGAGATTTTCTCGGGTCATCATAACAATCGAACTCTATGAAATGATACAATTTCTTTATGTATAAAAAATAACCACACTTGATGCATTGATCTCCAGGCACGTACATCTAGCCCCCGACCTATTTTTCTTGACATGTGATGCATTTATCGCGTTGTTATTATATTATTGTTACATGCAAAGATCGATTTATTACCTGAATGATAGTGAAAATTCAAGGTTTAATCAATTGAAACACACATCCTTTCGATTTTGGGGTTTGGGCAAAAATGCTTTTCTTGGTAACAAAAAATTCTCAAACAATTATGACGGCAACTTTTTCCTTCGTTTGCTCCCCACCCCACACTTTTAAAAAACGGCGTAAAATACATAGAACGACTATATCTGATAAGTAACATGTACTTGTTTCATGAAAAGTTACTCAAGTCAATGCAAAAAACTGATCTCGTTGGACATGCTAAATATCAAAACCTGTACAAAAAACGATATCCCATATTCACATTCAAAACATGAATTGTCTCTATTACTCAGAGTTGTTATCTTTAACATTATTAAACAGTGAATTTAAGAATATTGATGAAATTGAACCTAAGTTTTCTCATTAACATAGACAGTGCTTGATGTCATTGTAATCGTCTTAATAAGCTGAAAAACAATATAAATATTGGGGGAAATAATTTAATAATTGCCAAGAACAATCGGTATGAAGTACGTAAGACAGCATTTGACCCAATGATAGGTTGCATTGTCAAACTAGATCGCTATAACGAGCAGCCTCGATTTAAAAACTTATCATACGCAGAACAAGCTCTTGCGTGTCGACTCAATTGAAAGATATAAACACCATATGTAGGTGATAATAGAATATTGCTACATAAATATGGGACGATAGAGAAGTCGAAATCATCCCGTTTGTCATAAAGTTGAGTTGTTAGTTCCCAGTTCGCCGTTAATATCTATCTCCAATAAAATATCCAAGTATGAAGCAGAAGTGGACGACTCTGTGATGTCCTTTATTTCGAACTCAAATGGATATATCGAATCGACACATGATTTGCCCAACTATCTAGTGTGTATTGCTTATAGGAAAGTGAAGATAACGAACAGTGATCAATCTCATAACTCCTACAGGCAATACAAAATAGATACTTGGGCAAACACGGACCCCTGGACACACCAGAGGTGGGATCAGGTGCCTAGGAGGAGTAAGCATCCCCTGTTGAGTTATGAGTTATGAGATAATGAGATTAATCACTGTTCGTTATATTCGCAGTTCATGAAAGAAAATATTATTGTTAATAGATACATGTAATACATCGTCGATATATCTATATGTAGAAGTGAAGGCCACAGCAAGAGATTTTATATCTCACGTAGAAGTTTTTTTTAATAAATTCTGCTTCATATGAATATAAAAACAGGTCAGCAAACAAAGGAGCACAATCCGTGTCCACAGGAATTCCAACAGACATATTGGAAGACCTGATCACCAAAGACCACGAAGATATTGTCAATAAGGAACTGTAGCATATTTTTCATTTCACGTTCAGGATACTTGTGCGTGGAATCAGAGTGGCGTTTGACAAAGTGAGTTTTTGAATGACTGATCCCTAGATATGAATATTCCATTTCTGTTGAAGAATGATGTCAAAAAGCCTAGTCTTTAATTTATCATGAACAATGATCGTGTAAAGTGTTGAAAAGCCATACGTTTTAATGTTGTTGATTTAAGACAGGTTTTGCGATTTCAAATTTACTAAAGGTTCTTTACAATTTTTTAAAATCCACATTTGATTTAAACCTCTTTTGGCTTATATAGTTGTACAGTACGTTTGAAATTTCTCCTCCACAGCTGTTAATATTTTCGTGAGGGGCTTGGTAGAGCACTTACTGGATCCATCAATGTATCTTTGTAAAGGTTTTTATGAAGTCCAGTATAAGTACAGTAATTGATATTCATCCGACCCATTGACTGGGATATCAAATTTGTCTGAAACTGGTTTACTACACAAAGAAGGATAGGTGGTACGTAGTTCTGTTTTGATGTGTATAATGTGGGATTTTGATATTCCTCTTATACTTTTAATCCATTCTGACAATGTATCAAGTTCTTTTTTATATTTAGCCTATCGTCTGGCATAATTTTGAATATAATTCATAAAAGAGATGAAGTTCTGTCGCTAATTAAAAGACCGAGGCTCTCTGTATTCTGGACTTTTTAAAATCAGTGATTTGAGGTCCTAATTTTCAACTATATTAACATCACCAGTAATGGCATGTCCAGCTGGACTATAGTTGAACGAACAAGGACACGTAGGTGGATTTAGTACTTGAAAGAAGATGAAGAACAAGAACATGTTGGTGGATTACGTATAAGATGGTCTATATCTAGGCATTGCAAAGTTTGTTTATAATTAAAAAGTTTGGATGCAATAGTAGAAGTATAGCTGTAGGAAATACAGGGTGTAGACTTGAACTTGAAGTTTGTTGGAATGCAAGACTAAACTCTTCTATGACGAAGAGTGTTGCTTATGTTGACGTCATATATTCCTTTGTTTCTAAATTCAAACTGAAGGAACTGGCGGTATGGTTCGGGGGAAAACATCAGCCGTGACACGCGGTGGTTTAAAGAGCTTGTGATTGGCAACATCCATAATCATGGAGTTCAGTATATATTCTGATGTTGAAAAATCCAAGCATAGACTAGCTTTGCCTTCTTCAAATAACGTATTTAAAACTCTCAATGGGACAGAGTAAAGTTATGTGCAAATATCATGTGGGCCTAATTATCTGTTAACGTAAGGCAAAAGTGAACCAAAGGTGATATCATGTATACTTGATTTTTTATATATACGATGCCAATGACTGCGTTTCAGTCTATGAATATTTGGAAAGATTCACATTCACGTCATTTTCTTGTGGACTAGTCAAGGAACAAGAGCCGTTATTGGCAATATACCGCCGATATTTTTCTTCTTCATTTTTTCAACTTTCATACCATGCTTAATTACTCTTTTTATCTACACAACTAGGATGTTCTTCTTATCCCACTTACATAAAATGACGTAATATGTTATGACGTCATGATCAGGATATAGGGCTCACGACGAGTGTGACCGGTCGACAGGGGATGCTTACTCCTCCTAGGCACCTGATCCCACATCTGGTGTGTCCAGGGGTCCGTGTTTGCCTAACTGTCTATTTTGTATTTCTTAAAGGAGTTACGAGATTTATCACTGTTTGTTATCTTCACCTTTCACGCTAAAGATGAGTTGTTTAGCGGAATATGTTAATTTGAAATAAGATATGAATAAGCTTTAGCAATTGATCACTGTTCGTTATCTTCACCTTTCAGGTGGCGTCAGTGGCCGAGTGGTTAGGCCGTCAGACTCTCGACCGAAAGGTCATGGGTTCGAGTCCTGGCCGCGGCAGGGCTAACGTTGTGTCCTTGGGAAAGGCACTTTACATGAATTTCCTCATTCCACCCAAGTGTAAAATGGGTACCTGGCTATAGACAGAGAAAGATATTGTTAGAAT
>NC_079166.1:91398215-91476213 GCF_947568905.1 Ostrea edulis | reverse complement strand
ATATAGTTCCACACCCTTTATACTATATTGTAGACGTAATAATTGCATACATATTCTATTTAATCTTAAGGTTTTGTTTTTATTTTAAATCTTGAAAGAGTCCTTTCCACCTCCACCATCGTCCTGAAGCATTATCCTCTTCCTTTCATCGATCACCATCGCAATCATCGTCATAATCATCACTAAAGTTGTCGTCATCACCATTCTCGATGACTACAGTGATGTGATAATGAGGCGGTGTGGTGTCGATGTGCGAGTATTCTATCTACATCGGAAAGAAATAGATCATGATAATGTATATTGTTTCTATGAACCCTAGGAAAGTCTTTAATTTGCTACAGGACAGAGCTAGCTCAAATAATGTTCCCATAGTAGGAATATTCACTTCGGTTTTTCTGCCTGAGCCCCCCCCCCCCCCCCCCCCCCCCCCCCCCCCCACCCATGTGCATCGATAATGTTGCATACACAGTCACTAATTATCTCATATCAACACTGTTATTAGAAAACACAATATTCAGTAAGAGTACGCTCACTTTTAGTACTTACACGGCACTAGTATTATCTAGAATATTCCGTGTTGATTTTAGCTAACTTCCTTTACATTTTCTAAATAAATGTGTTTTAACGTTGAAATATGTGACATGAAGATATACTGTCTATATTAATGTAAAAGTTGTTATTTACACTGGGAGTTAAATACGTCTTTATCCACGTTCAACATTACATGTGGGGGGAAAATAAGCGATAACTGAATATAACATATATTATATGAACTATTTATAACTCTACACGTGGGGGAAATTTACGCGCTTATTACGTGACCGCGTAATTAGTGTAATTTTTCCCCACGCGTAAATTACCACTTTTCCCTAAATTCTCGTTTTTCATATCGTGCACAAAATCACTCGGCTTATGCGTCAAGTTGATGGGGAAAAACTCGGATGAAGGCCCAGGATACAACGATTTTCGTGGTAAAAAAACCCCACCCAAAACAACAACTTCGTATTATCGACTACGCAGGACAAATGCAAAAGAAACACAAATTCTATTTCCTGTCCATTCTGATGTTAAGATATGGCGCGTTTTATATAACATACAGTTTTAATCAAATAACCCTTATTATGTAATATGAAGACAAACTGTCCATTAATATTTTCTCTTAAGGTAGATCATTACACTAAATGTTTATTTAATCGACTTGTTAAAACCGCCTCTTATGAGTATGATTTCACCATCGAAAACGTGATACAAGCTCTCACGTATTTCTCATGATTTTTTTGTGATTTATCCCTGAATGATAAAAAAAAAGGTACTTTGTTTGCAATAAGATACTCTAGAGTCCACATTTTGCTGTGATTTGATGCATAATATAAGTGGCTTAGCTAGGTTTAAAATATTTGTAAGCAGGGTGTCGGGGGGGGGGGGGGGGGGGGGGGGGGGGGGGGGGGGGGGCAGTCCCCTAAAAGCTGAGGACATTTTTAAGCTGAGGACATTTTTCGTAATATGTAATAAAAATTTAACGAAAATATTTGTAAGCACGTGCATACAGTGCCACTGTGTAGATACGCACTGAATATGGATATCTAAGAAAACGTGCTAATCGACTCAGATAGACGTTCTAATTTTTTAGATTAAAATAAATAATGAAAATTGAAAACGTTATTTGCTAATGTTTTTTTTCTAATCTACGATATAATCTTCAAAAAAAAAAAAAAAATGTCAGTTAGGAAAAAGATATATCAGGGAAACGTTTTAAAAAGAAATTGAAATGAATTAGTTAAAATTCAGAAATATTACGGATTTTCTACTTTGAACCAAGCCCGATCGGAATTATAAAAAAAAAAGTAGCCATAGGAGAACATCGTAATCAGAAAACTACATTTCCTTGATGTAAATGTTTTACAAATCAAACGACTTTATAAGGAAACTGATTTTTTGATCAACAGTGCATACAATTAGCAACAATATGATCATTTTCGTAATTTCTATCAATTTTATCGGGATTGACACTTTTTTCTCCAGTTTGAATATGGTGATTAAAATTAGGTCATTTTGTTTCAATTTCTTTTATGATATATTTCTTCGATATATATCTTTTGTAACTGACATGTTTTTTTTTTTAAAGATTTTATCCGTAGATCAATCTAATTAAATTAGATATTAGATCCGCTCATATATTCGCTACACAAACATCTAACAACATCCCATAGAGGGTCGTGTCAGAGGTCAAATTTGCAACAGCCAATCAAATTTCCCCCTTCATATCGATAGGGTATTACCCCACAATCCAGTATTGTTTACGCAAGGAAGAGAAAAAAAAAAATGACGGCACCCACGATCGTGACTTATTTATCGCGTGGTTTGTTTAAATTTTAAACTATGGCGACATCGGGGGATCTTTTCATGTATACTTCAGCAAGATGACATTTAAGTAACTGTTCTTGTTCATTTTCAAAGCCTCGAGATCAAATATATCCAAAGCGGTTTTAATCGCTTCCATTTCTTCATCGGTCGCCATCTTTGATAAGTAACCAAATACAGTATATAATGAGGATTTTCATTGGATGCCGATGACATTCCACCTTTGTAGCGATTGGTTAATTTTTCATGCAAATTTGACCTCTGACGTGACCCTCTACGGGATGTTGTTAGATGTTTGTGTAGTGAGTATGTGAGCGGATCTAACCTCTAATTTTAATTAGATTGTCCGTAGATTAAAAAAATATATAAACCAATAACGTTTTCAATTTTCATAAATATTTTTCTCTAACACATTAAAATGTTTATATCTGAATCTTTTAGGCATGATTTATTAGATATTCATATCATGCACCAAATCACAGCGAAATCTCTTATCTGCAAACAAAACACCCCTTCCCTTTCATCATTCCGGGAAAAAAATCACAAAAAATAAGTGCGATAACTCGGTAAAAAATTGAGATGACCACAAAATTTTTCTTGTCATGTGACCCCAATGGTCTAAGGTTGTTTTTTTCTGAGCCGAACAATGTTCCGATTGATAATTATGGTCATAAATATTTAGCACTTACATCATCTGTGAAACTTTTGATATGTACGTAGATATATAGAAAAGATATTTGAATGCGCCCTGCTATTACAATTTTTGTTCATGTTCTTCTGGAAGATGACGTTAATTAAAGCCTCTCTTTAATTCCAGCTGCCTAATACCCCCCCCCCCCCCACACACACACACACACGCACACACGTACAGAAGTACCTTTGGTAAATGACTGTTTGTACACATAGTATAAACTGAATAGTCCAACTCTTTAAAGTAGCGGAACTAAATAGTTTATTTCTGGCTATTAAATGTAACGAACAAACGAAAACAAAGACATGTGTTAGTACAGAAGTAGTGGACACGAAACTAGAATGCTGGACACAAGGCGGATGTGGCTTGACCGGAAGTAAAGACCTGCGGCGTCGTTGATAAACACACCACTATCTATTTTATCCATTACCCAGAATTACCAGTACCTTCAGATGTGGGTTTTCCTGATATGTTTGTGTTATTGTTTATTTTTAAGGTTGACCTCCGAGTTCGTATTGTTTTACGATGGGCTAGATTAGAGACTCAAATCAATCTCCGATGTTCGAATATACCCACTAAGCATAGCGCCTTGGATTTCGCATTTTAAACGAATAATTAAAATGAGCTTTTAGCTTCTCACACGAAACCAAACTTCTTAATTTTCTTTTTTTTTTTTTTTCTTTTTCACTCGTTTATATACCCACAGAGTGCTGTTGTCTGTTGGAGGAACAATAAACCAGACAAAAAGCTACAAATCCACTTATTATGAAAAATCATTTTAGGTCGCAAATTTTTCTGACTACGAGATAGATGTTGTATCTCCGAATTTTCATATTACCACCGACGAATTTTTAACATGGATCTCCTAATGTTCTAAAGTCCCATCCGAACCACAGACCCTCCACGCTAATACAGTTAACATGTTTGCGTAGCTATTGGCAGATTCCAGTTTAAAGGAAACCCGTTGATTTTCATACATTCACTTTATCTCTAAGAACAATCATGTTTGTGTATAGTATTTTCCCACATATATTTTATCAGATAGATATTCTAAACTATACCCTGTTGAAAATACCGATATATCTCAATATATTTAGATAGCAATTAGATACACAAATTAATTTTCAACGTCCAAATAATCATAGTACGTCTTAAAAAAACCCCAGTTATAATCGTTTTGATTTTCATTAATGTTAGTGTGCAGGGAACGATAAGCAACATGGCGGTATTTCACTGCGTGCGCGTCACAGAACTGAACTACGGAAAATTAAGGAGGAATAACACGAATCTAGTATGGAAGGAAAGTGGAGAATATGTACGATCAACTGAAACTGAAAACTTTCAAATTTATCTCATCTAGTTTAAAATGCAGTTTTAGTGAAACGTAATCTGGGGAAAAAATCATTAAAACCGCAACTAGACTCGAAGCCAGTAGCTAGAGATCAGTAGCTGACACGTTAACCAGTTAGGGTATTACATCTAAAAGGAATGTACAAATATTACTGATATCTATACTCATGTTTCATTAGGAATCAGCCATTATGACGATGTGTTATTCCTCCTTAAGATAACACTAACATGGCTAAGAAGACCGCCATCTTGATTAGGTTTCAGTGAATGTTATTAGTGGTAGTGAACTCTAAAGATTGACACTGGAATTAACCCACGTATAATCGTCATGGATAATCGTCAAGCCCAATATTTCCGTGTAATTCAAACTATGACTTGATCTAGCGGCCGTCTCTCGATATGCTATTTTTTGGAATTCAAGCTAAATGTTTCGGTTCCAGCTGACAAAGCTTGTAGCAACATTGTATTTGTAAGGCGCATCTTAAACTTGGCATTCATTTCATATTCGACAATTTTACTTATACTCCAACTGCCCTTTCAATAGATGAAATTCTTCAAAATAATGGTGTATTCTAATTGCATTTAATATCTCAGTCAATGGGACGAATGAATATGAGTTACAGTGCCTATGCTGAATTTCAATGCTTCTCAAAAACCCTTACACACAGAAATGCGTTGCTGGATTCAGTAAATGTTCTACCTTTGTTCCTCACTGTGGTGAAAATTAAAGAAACTTCAAATGCATTATACCACAACATATGCAAGAAGTGGTGTGAATCAAATGTGGATTCTAAAAGATCCCAAAGATCTTTTAGCAAATTTGAAATCAAATAATTCTTCGAAAGCCGACAACATAAAATGTCGGACTTTTCGACAAGTTACATGACCATTCCTCACAATGAATTCAAGACTAGACTTTTTGACATCATAGACAGCTGCTTCTTCAATAAAAATGGAACACGAATATATTCATATCTAGTGATCAATCCACAGAATGACTTTGTTAAACATCTCTCCAATTCTTCGCACAAGTACTCTGAATGTGATACTATAAGGATGCTGGAGTTGCTCATTCAAAATATCTACAGTCTTGGAATTCCCATGAACACAAAGTGTGCTCCTTTATCAGTTGACCTGTTTGTATATTCATAGCTTCTGCACGAGAAGAAAAATATTTTGCTATGGCTTTCAACTCGACATTTGGTTATATTCACGACGTTTTGTCTTTTGATAATACTCATTCTAATTCAAATGTGGATTTGACATATCCAAGTGAACTCGAAAATAAAAACACTTCAGCCTTGCATATCTGTTTCATACCTTGAATTATTATTGAACATGCATATATAGATGTTAACGGGTGTGACTGGTCGACAGGGGATGCTTACTCCTCCTAGGCACCTGATCCCACCTCTGGTGTGTCCAGGGGCCCGTGTTTGCCCAACTCTCTATTTTGTATTGCTTATAGGAGTTATGAGATTGATCACTGTTCACCATTATCACCTGTATACTGATGATGTTTATGTCTCTGAGTCAATACGCACTTATGTTCTGAGTATGGTCAGTTTTTAAATGGAGACAAACTAATGACAAAACACTTGATGTTACAGGGGTTTTAACAGTCTCGCTTAAAGTCAGCATTTCGCAAATTCTATGGATGTTATAATGATCTAGTTTACAAATACCATCTGTCATTGAATTGAATGATGTCTGACGTGTTGTATACCCATTGTTAGGACGTGCTTTACATACTGATTGTTAGGACGTGCTTTACATACCGATTGGGATCAAGTGCGGATTACTCCGTTTACCTGATTAAGATGTAGGGCGGCTATGAGCGGTCAACAGGGTTTCTTACTCCTCCTAGGCACCTGATTCCACCTCTGGGTGTGCCCGGGGGTTCGTGTTTCCCTTACGCTTAATTTTGCATTCTTTATAGGAAATGTCCAATGTTCGTTTTTTTCCCTTTTCATGCATGACCTCAAAGTAAATTACACCGTCGTCATTTTAACAGTTTCAATTATGTAGGTGCTGAAATTACAGCAAATCGGACACTTGCGGTCCATGTACGGTCCGATCTCATCGTTTTTTAATAGAGACCGCCTGTTGGGTTCCGATGTTGAGAACAGAGCCGCACCCGATCGAGGGTCTCCAATGAGGAGCTATAATTTGGTGCAATCTACTAGTATTTCAGTAATTGATTGCTATTTGAAATTTTAGGTACTATGTACTTTTCATCTACGGCGACAGTCGTCTGGTATCTAGTTTAGTTTATAAATATTCTAGTCAACACAGAAAAGGACGGGACGGCAGGCTTGTGGTCATCCTCTCCATTACTGACCTCATTGGTCGAACACTGTAAACTAGGAATGAAAATATCTGCCATTGTACCTCACCAAAATTTATACTAATATCCAGGTATTAGTTATTTTAAAAGACGAAGTAAGGGAAACGTTCAGTACTCTTTTATTGTCCCATGGTCGTATCAGTCATGTGACTCGCCATCAATTGCCTCTGCACATGCGCAAAATGTCATTAAATCGAAATATGACTTAAAGGGACTGGTTCATGATTTTTGAAAAAAATGTCATTTTTGATGCTAAATATTAGAAATATAACTGAATAACAGCCAACATTTTGACCTTCTGAATGCAAGAATGAAAGCATTAATTTAGTCCTAAATCTGTGTTATGTAAAGAAAGACTCGATTCTTTTCATGTATACAAACAAACCAGTGAAATGTTAATTTTGTATAACGCATCATAATTTTGCATAGTCACAAACTGTAACTTTTAGATGACACATTTTACCCACAGAATGTTTGAAATGTGAAAGATATAAACTTAGATCGATAGAAATTTTCGTAAACAATAACATACTGCAATCCTTGTTTACAAAACAAATAATAAACTCTCTAACATGAGGTTCTGTGATAATGCATAACCTTACTTTTTATGTGAAATCTTTTAAACACATTAGACAATAGATTTTGATCATTAAAAGTGAAAAACAAAATTTTGGGGAAAATCGTGAATCAGTCTCTTTAAGATTCAATGTAACATACAATGTGATGGGGAAGGTCACGGTCACAAAAAAAAAAAAAAAAAAAAAATAGATAAAATAAATAAATGGATAAAATGAATAAATAGATATATGAAATAAATAAGTAGATAAAAATCAGGACATGGTTAAAATTTTTCCTAAAACATTGAACGTCATATTTGGAGGAATTTCTCGGAAACAAAAATCAATTATAAAGCAATTCCGCAATACATCACACCCTTCAAAGCAGGATTTGTAAAGATTCACGTTTCTTCTGTTGCATTCTCACGGAATATCAGCTAACAGTCGTCAACTTGCATTTGTGCAAAGCCGTTGTTTAATCAGATTGATTTTCTTATTCTCACTGCCTGTACCGGTTAGAGGTGACTTGAAGGTCATCTTGTGATCAGCATTATATGCATGCATAATACTTTAAAATTATGTGTAATATCAAAGTAAATAATTCTTATTTTTTAATTTAATTTTATTTGAAGATTTGTTGATATGTACAGCTTAAGAAATCCATTGCGATCGTGAATAGTGTAATTATCCCGCGTTTGGAAGAATAGCAGGGAAAACGTTGTATGATACACGTAAGAACGTGTTCGAATGCCTATGCGCAGTGATACATGTACAAGTTGTGACCAAAAGAGGACTTATATTAAGTATCTATGTCACGAGTAATTAAGGCAGTCTCACTTCCAAGTCCACATAGCACAGTTTTCTTTTTATTATGAACAAGGTATGATATTCACCCTTAGAAGTTACTTAACACTTGCTTTCAGACACAACTATGGAAACCATAGCCCCCCCCCCCCAATAAAAAAAATTCCATCTATGTTTTTTCCTTGGCGGTTTTAGCGTCAATGATGGGGGTTTTTCTCGACATTTTATTATCTAATTCAATACTTCCATAAGCTTGTTTAAGTCAGTTGCCTTGTAGAGTATTTGTTGTAAGATTATTAAACGCCGGCTGTCCGACGGGCTTGTCTGGCTACACCAACGTTTTGTTTGTTGTCTTGTACGCAAAAGGGCTGCATTCAAAGCTTGATATTTCCCCCGCAATACCACGACAGACGAGACTTGCGACGCACTGTAATCTGTTGCTTCTTTGTAGATCACTGGGATTTTTTTTTATCCTTTACTGCATAGTCGCAAACCATTCTTATTGTCCCTGTTCACACTATATATTGTAGCCGTCGTTGTGTGATTAAGGAGGTGCTCTACATCGTCATAATGGCTGACTTCCTTTTAAAACATGGGGGAAAATATAATTGTCTGCACTATTTGTCTATTCATTTCAAAAATCTTCGCCTAGCTAGTAGCCCAGTAGGTTAGCACATGATTACTGAACTGTAGATCGCGGCTTCGAGTGCTGCAGGGGTTTTAATTTTTTTGCAGATTGCTTTCTACTAAGACTGCATTTTTGACTAAATAAAGTAAATTTGAAAGTTTTCAATTTCAAAATAGTGTTGTTCATACCCTCCATTTTTCATCCTTATCAAATTTCTCTGGTGTAGCATACCTCCTTAAGAAAGTCATCGACTATAAGTGAATATTTACATGCATGTCCATATACATGTATCAACTAATCGGAGAGCTCCAACAATTGTGGGGATGCAAACAAAAATATAGATAAATAATTTTTTTAAAAAAAGAAGAAAAAGCCCATAAAACCCGTAGATCATCACATATACCTCGTAGCGGAATAATCTGATGATTGCCGATTAGGAGGAACTGATTCAATAACCAATAGAAATCAGTTTATTGACACAAGAGTAAGTATGGCATCTGTTGTTACGGCGGATTTCATTTATTATATAACTTCTAAGAGAGTGATCTATAAGTGTTTTCCCTGTAATTATTTGTAAACATATGCTACACGTTTCCTATAGGTGCAGCCATTAAAATATCAAAATATGTTACCGTGACTTTGATTGGTCAAGAGTATTCATGAAAATCGATCATGCAGCCATGTTTGGGATAGGGTCATCTTCGCAAGTCAAGGGTTATTGATTCGTTACCTCGCACTAACCCTTGACGTCAGTCGCTATATAAAAGGTGGGCACATTAGACCATTACGCAATTTACTATAAATAAAACATCCAATGAAATCACTGCATCTTGTTATGGTGTACATGGATACAAATGACGCGATTTCATACTGCTGTATTGATAAATACGCGCAATTGTAATATCCACACCACTAATTACGTTTATTGATAGTAGATCAAGTTTGGAAACCTTTTTGCTTAAGACAATATTGCTTAAACGATTGAAATAGCCATAACTGTAGGTATCAATACACGTGTTTTTATTTGAATCTCTCGTTTCGTGTTGTTATAAATAGAACCGCATTCTCATTGGTTCCCACTCTTTTGTGGAAACAATCAGAATGAGCCCAACTTTTATACAGCCACTGATGTCAAGGGTTAGTGCGAGGTAACGAATCAATAACCCTTGACTTGCGAAGATGGGATAGGGTAGGTACTCCAAATCCCCGTAAGCGTGGCTAGTGACGATGATATGCCTTTACTCGAAATAACCTTCTACAATAACTTAATTTTTCTAAGCATGAAAAATGTACCATGTTCTCCTGATAATTCTTTATTTGCAAATATCACAGGTATTATTTCAGGACCGTAGCGGCGAGGGATCTTTACCGTGCCAACGCCCACAGTGACACGTGACCTCCGTCAGAAGGTCATATCGCAAAGTTCTATACAGTTCAATTTAAGAATGTGTACTGCATGGTCATAATGACTGACTTCCTTTTAAAACTTGAATGAAAATATAAATATGAGCTATAATTGTATATTCCTGTTAACTTAATTGCCTAGCTCAGAAGGTCAGATGTCAACTGCAGAACTGTAGGTCCTATGTTTCGAGTCCAGCAGGGGTTTTATTTTTCTTTCTATTAAACTGCATTTTCAGATTAAATAAAGTGAATTTGAAAGTTTCTAATTTCAAAATATTGTTATAAATATCCTTCACTTTTTATCCACATAAAAATATGGTGTAGCATCTTCCTTAAATGCCGGGCGCTTAGTGAAGGAGCCGTAACTATCTGTGTTGAACGTCCCAGGTTGAACGCGGCAATAGGGTCAATATACGAGCCCCCTGCCCTCTAGGCTAAATACATTTGTAACCTACCATTGGTGAGGCTAAATTTCTTGACGGAATACAAGAAAAATGCAGGTCAGACCTTTACAATGTGAAATATGTAGAGGTAGAAAATGAAATGTAATTTTTGGTCATTGATTCATTTGTATATTGATAAATGTATTAAGAAACAAGAATATTGAGAGCATATTTATGCAAACAATCGCTCGCCCACCTACCTTTCTGGGGGTTACATGACGAGTTTAACATTAGTTCGGGAAATGAAGTGGGGCAGACGGATGGACAGACGGGGAGGAAACTTGACGTAATTTTGACTTTCCGATCAGGGACCAGTACGCGATGTTTTGTTATTTGGTTAATTGACTTGTTAAGGATGATGAGTTGTATCGGGGACTTCCGAACACGCGCACAGCGCCATGTACAGGCTGTGTTATAATCTCACCATCAACAGAGGTACTAGAAATGTCTTTAACTATAGAGTTTTAAATAATTCTAAAAATATGGGGGGAAGTATGTATTATTTGAGTGCGATTATGGCTATCTAGATGGATTAAGGTGTGTGAAAGCACCTCATAACATGAACAGTCATAGTCATGTTCTTCAGCCTATTGTTCGCCATGCGATGCTAATAATGATAACATTGACCATTAATACAGGGGTTAAATAAATACATGTAATCACATTTGTGTAGTTTCACGATCGCAGCGAAATGTTAAGTTAAAATAAGAATGTCATATTGAATGGGAACTTCTGTCGTTGATGTTGTCCAGCATATTGTATAAATAAGCCGATGGAACAAATCCAGATAATTCTCAATGGGAGGTAGGTGATGGCTACCCAGTTTGTACCTCTTCCGATTCCAAAAGAGATTGAAGAGTCCAAATGACAAAAAATTTAAATCTTTAGACTTTTCTTCCAAGAAGGGGGGGGGGCATAAATCCCATAACCCTTTACGTTCAGCCGGAGACAGTGAGAAACTACTGAACTTCCGGTGGTGATGTCGCGTCCATGACACTATTCCATGATTTTGATGAGTTCATCAGTCATTGTTTGCTTCAGGCTAAACTAAAATATCAAGGGATTCCTGTCTGTGGATCTGAAAGACACCCCCTGTATCTGTTCGAATGTAAGGCTTCAAGTCTTGATACGGGATTTCTTTCATTAGAATTATTATTCCTAATCAAAAATACAATGGCGATTTTGTAACTTTATGCGTGCTAGTGTCAGTTACGAAGTTTATTTCAAAAGAATACCATTACAGAAGTATTCATAACAAACATGCGTCGAGCTTATCAGATTCCCTTAACCTCCAATGCATAGCTTTGATCTTCTCACTTCCAAAGACTTGAAGAATGTTTGTACCTATTGTCTCATTCTTACGGTTCGCGGGAATAAATGAACCTGGAATTCATTCCTCTTTGATACACAGATATAATCGAATTTAAGATTGATTACATTTGAAATCGTGACTGTGCGTTTTGTTTCTGATTTTTTAAAGGAACATATTCATTAGAAATATCGTCTGCCGTCTTTTCCAGTAGCGTTCATTTAAACTTGTACTCGGCTTGACACTGCGTATAATTATCGCATTATACGTTACACCCGTGCATTTGTATATGAAAGAACGTTGATATCTCGTTATATTTACCAATATTTTGTTACAATTGTTTCAAAGATATGCAGATTCAGTGTATGTTTGATATGGAATACAAGTAATTTATTCATTTATTTCGATTGAAGGACAACCTGGGACAATTTACGCATTGCATGTTTAAGCCGTGGAGTGCCCCAACTTATTTCATATCGTATAAAATAATTAGAAATTACATTCATTCCTTATACATGTGATTTAATCCAATAAAACGTATTTGATGCATGACCAGTTCTAAGATAAATTTATGAATTTATAATACGCGGAGCAATATTGCCGTAACAAAGCAGTAACCGGGTAACAAAACGTATTCATTCGGCAAACTTCAGCAGGTTCCGGTACCCTAGATGGAATCGACCGAGGTGATCCGAGTGCAAACGTATTATGACGCCGTTGCTAGGAAGTGACGTAAATGTAGTACGACTACCATAAACAAATGGAACACCATCGTACATTTCCGTAACCGAAAAACACCCCGAAATTTATTTGTTGTTATGGTGTTCCAATTGAAAAGTCAGGTGAATGCTGTTATGGCCTGTGAGTCTGTTGTAATGACAACATAGGAGGAGAGCGTGTAAGAATTAAGAAAATGTTTCATTCAACCCAACAGAACATCTGAAATAATGTGATCATAATGTTCATACAAAAAAAACCCCAAACAAAATATGTAAAAAATAAAATAAAAACCAAACAAAATATGTAAAAAAAAAAAAAAAAAAAAAAAAAAAAAAAAAAAAAATTGTCTTGTGGGGATCGGGGTTATGATAGATCCTCAGTACCCCTGGCTTGTCGTCAGATGCGAATAAACGCGGATGAGACCGCAAAAACCGAGGCCCCGTGTCACAGCAGGTTTGGCACGATAAAGATTCCTCCCTGCTCAAAGGCCGTACGCGCAGACCAAAGTCCTAAATTTTACGTGACGTCTCCATATCAGTGAAAA
The DNA here is from genome assembly GCF_947568905.1 of Ostrea edulis. Taxonomy (NCBI): domain Eukaryota; kingdom Metazoa; phylum Mollusca; class Bivalvia; order Ostreida; family Ostreidae; genus Ostrea; species Ostrea edulis. Next base: position 91,463,055 of record NC_079166.1, on the reverse strand, counting down.
ATTCGCGAGCGGGACATTAAACAATTTATAACCAACTAACATGAAATAAATTGGGGAAGTACATCCGTTCTGTCTAGAACCGTTCCTTGTTAATGAGACTTTAGGTCTGAGAATTGAAAATCATTTTTAAAAAACGTCTTTCTAAAGATATGCAAGCGAATTTTATTGCTAGTGCATTGTTTTGTATGATTTATCTTTTGTTTCTGACAGAAAATGTATATTGTGAAGTCAATAATCAAAGAGAAGCAAGTGGAACTGTTGCAGAAAGCGAACAAGAGCTGTCTTAATGAGACTACAGGCCGAAAGCAATCGATATCAGGTAATGTATACTTATAGCTCTCTGGCAATTCAATCAAACTTACAGTTGTTACAAATTCATTGAAAACATCCTTCTTGGACGGATGATAGATTTATTTTTCATACACCTTTGCATCAAATTGTGCTTAATGTGGCAATGGGCAGACAAGGAAATCTGATTTATATAGCAGTTCTATTGAATATAAGCTTCTCTGTAACTCTGATTTATGAGGGGATCCATCATGCGCAACTCATGGAGACGTTTGAATTATTAACAACTTGCAATCGAAACATTTTTTCTCAACAAACTGCTGTCATTAAAGAGGCTTCAATCTAACCAACTCCATAAATAAGGAAGTACGTAACACAGATGAATATGACCCCACCTTGTTGTCTTGTAAGATTTTAAAAAGAGTCCCATTGGGCTCTTGAAATTTTATTGTAGGGAAATAGGGGGGGGGGGGGGGGGCGCCAAAAAAAAAACAAAAAAAAAAAACAGGAAAAAAGAAACCAAATAATAATCAGGAAAAATAAAGACAGAAATAGACTCTGCCTGTAGCGAAGAATGGGAGGGTATACATGGAATGGGAGGGTATACATGGAATGCGAGGGTATACATGGAATGGGAGGGAATACATGGAATGGGAGGGTATACATGGAATGGGAGGGAATACATGGAATGGGAGGGTATACATGGAATGGGAGGGTATACATGGAATGGGAGGGTATACATGCACTGTAATTGTTTATTGTCACACTGACGGTGGCACATTGAGTTTCATTGGTTGAAAATTTTGATACATGAAAGATGCATATGTATATCTAACTTTATATAATAAATGGAAGGCATTTTAAAATGTGCAATGGCCACTTTCTGTACACTACCCCAGAAACAGTTCCCCGAGTTAATTAAATTGTAATGATTTTGTCAAATTAATGGGACCCCTTCCGGTCTGTATAAGCCTACACATATTTAAATAATTACATGATTTCTGTAGTTTGTTTAACGGGAAATAAAGGTCGCAAACACGGAACAAAGACGCGGGTTCTAATGTTTGCAACTTTCTTATTGTTTTACAAACCAAAGACATTTTATTATTCTGTATTTCTTGAATATGTTAATACTTTCAAGTTAGTAATACATAGATATTATTGACCTGTCATTTAGCAGTAGCAGTTGATAATCACCTGACCTTGACTTGCCTCTATATTGAGTGACCTTGACTTATCTCTATATTGAGTGACCTTGACTTATCTATATATTGAGTGACCTTGACTTGTCTCTATATTGAGTGACCTTGACTTGTCTCTATATTGAGTGATCTTGACTTGTCTCTATATTGAGTGATCTTGACTTGTCTATATATTGAGTGACCTTGACTTATCTCTATATTGAGTGACCTTGACTTGTCTCTATATTGAGTGACCTTGACTTGTCTATATATTGAGTGATCTTGACTTGTCTATATATTGAGTGACCTTGACTTGTCTATATATTGAGTGACCTTGACTTGTCTATATATTGAGTGATCTTGACTTGTATATTTAGCTGACCTTGACTTGTCTCTATCTTTAGTGACCTTGATTGGTCTCGATATTTAGTGATCTTGAATTGTATCTATATAAGTAAAGATTTCCATATTTGAACGATGGTCCACGAAGAACAAACTCTAATCGCATAAACCACCGGAAACAAGAAATGGATATTTGTATTTCTTTATTGAATTTCAGGTTAATCTACATGTCACTGCGCACCGCTTTATCACGTTTGTTTGCTTATTTGTTAGTAGTTCAAAACAGTACTTTGTGAATATATGTCCTCATACGCAGAAAGACGGTCCTAAAAACCGAATCTAACTAAAGTGAAACGAACGGTGTCTTCATTGTTACAAAATGCGGTGACTTTCAATAGAAATCTAGGAGAAAACACAGAGAATGTAAACATTTTCTAGTTCAACGGCCATAGGCATCGGAAGCCTTAAAACATAGGGCCATATTGTAACGAGAATGCAACGAATAAAGAATCATAATTACATTCCAGAGTTATCTTTCTTACAAATATATAAATCCACGAAATTACGTCCTCACGAATCCGTAAAAATTCAGCAATCCACGAAAATGGGCCCCCACGAATTTAAATGATTCTACAGTAAGGGCGAATTTGTGTTCGTATGTCTGTATCACGGAGGACTACCATCACTGCATTCCATATAAAAGACTTACATTTTAGTGCATTTGTAGTCACTTCAAATATATAATCATGCTTACGACATGTCGATGTCTCTGGTCCACGGCCATTTGAACAAGACCAAAGTCACTGAGAGAAAAGTAAAACTTATTGTTGATTGCAAAGCAAGACAGCTTCAGAAAATCACACCGGGCGGGAAATGTGCTCTGATCATGTATGTCGCTGTTGTCTTCTGGGGTATAAAGGTCACGTGGAAAAGATCCTGTACTTCTTATTACCGTGTTGCATCCATGTAATGTATTGTTATACAACAGTATGAGCATTGTTACCATGATCCTGATAGCTAAACAGAATCGTGTATTTTTCTTAATCATAGAAAAGTGATTTTCTGAGAATCTGAACATTGTTACAGCGCGACGTCACCACTGTTGTTGACTACACACAATAACATCATAAATGAGCAAACCTGGTTATGTTGACACAACAAAGAAAAATAAAATATCCATCTTTATTCCTGCATCATCCCGTCTTTGCTTTTCTCGACACAGGGCTCTACTGCAACCAGACGTTCGACAATCTCGTCTGCTGGCCAGACACAAAGGCAGGAACTGTGGCCGAACAGAACTGCCCAAACTACATCAACAATTTCAATACTAGAGGTGAATGAAATTTAGTTCCATGCTCTTTTAGATGGAGATTCGTGCAACATATTGATGGGTTTACTTGTTTTACGTGTGAGTGATCTGAAAGAGATGGTGTTAGTTTGTTTGTATCTTGCTGTTGCGGGAAACATTACAGGACTTAATGCCGTGCTTTATTAAAGAAAATCAACAAATTATACAGAAGTTCTTTTCAAAGTCAAACAAATTAAACGCATCAAGATTAACCTCCTGATTAGTTATATCCATGGGTTAATGCTATCTTTTCCCCCTTTTTTTCAGAAATAGATTTTTATTTAATTATTTTGATGTGAATTGATAGTGAATGTTCAGGAAATGTTTCATTTCTCTTTTACACCGATACACGATAAAAGTAATGATGACGTCACGGTAAACACGGGGATGCCAACAACCTCCATTATAATGAATAGATCTTGACGATTTTGTTAGAAATTGCGGAATTCATATCCAGAAAATCAACCTGTCTAAATTCGAATGTTTTCATCAGGTAAAGCTCGGCGAGAGTGTTTACCCAATGGACAGTGGTACGTGCATCCGTTCTACAACAGAACATGGACAGATTTCTCAGAATGCCGGAGCAAAACAGAGCCGCCGAACCCACTAAAGGCATGTATAGTTCCCGTCTCCATCTAATGAAGAACGATTATGTCTGATATTTAATTTTATCGAAAGTAAAATACAAACTGCCGATGAAGTGCATATAAGGTGAAGTGAAGAACCCGATATATTTCTGTAGACAGTCAGTAACCTATAGACAGTCAGTAATTTGTAGACAGTCAGTAACCTATAGACAGTCAGTAACCTATAGACAGTCAGTAACCTATAGACAGTCAGTAACCTGTAGACAGTCAGTAACCTGTAGACAGTCAGTAACCTATAGACAGTCAGTAACCTATAGGCAGTCAGTAACCTATAGACAGTCAGTCAGTAACCTGTAGACAGTCAGTAACCTATAGGCAGACAGTCAGTAACCTGTAGACAGTCAGTCAGTAACCTGTAGACAGTCAGTAACCTATAAGCAGACAGTCAGTAACCTGTAGACAGTCAGTAACCTATAGACAGTCAGTAACCTGTAGACAGTCAGTGACCTATAGACAGTCAGTCAGTAACCTATAGACAGTCAGTAACCTGTAGACAGTCAGTAACCTATAGGCAGTCAGTCAGTAACCTATAGACAGTCAGTAACCTATAGACAGTCAGTAACCTATAGACAGTCAGTCAGTAACCTGTAGACAGTCAGTAACCTATAGGCAGACAGTCAGTAACCTGTAGACAGTCAGTAACCTGTAGACAGTCAGTAACCTGTAGACATTCAGTAACCTATAGACAGTCAGTAACCTATAGACAGTCAGTCAGTAACCTGTAGACAGTCAGTAACCTATAGGCAGACAGTCAGTAACCTGTAGACAGTCAGTAACCTGTAGACAGTCAGTAACCTGTAGACAGTCAGTAACCTATAGACAGTCAGTAACCTGTAGACAATCAGTAACCTGTAGACAGTCAGTAACCAATCTAATAATAAGTGTTTTGTTTTGTCGAGGACCAATATGCTTGATATGCAAATATGTATAAGAAACATATATAATAAAAAAAACCGCCCCGCCCGGACACCAATTGTGACGCGCTTTATATAATGACAGAACGTCATTCTAGTCCGAGACAAAACAAAAGGCTTCATGTGAAATGTGGGATAGAAAACTGCTGTTTCTGTTGTAGGATCATCTACCGATACTGAGCAGGCTGTGCGTGGTGGGCTACATCGTGTCGCTGGCTTGTTTGTTTGTTGCTGTTTGTTTGATGGTGAGATTTAGGTGAGTATCATTTCATTACAGTTAAACATCAATTTTTAGTTATACCCTTTACAGACGTCACCTTTTTATATACAGAGTTGTGAAGGAATATGGTGGTTTGCCCATTTGAACGATATGTTTAGCATCGTGCAGCTGATCGGGTATACACGCTACATTTCATTCCCAATTTTAATTTTTTTTTAAATGTTAACTGGTTTTCGATATTAATGAAAACGTCACACAGGAACAAGTTGTTATATCTGTATGTACAGTAGAGGACCCGTACTTCTTATCTGGTTTTAATGACCAGACGTTTATGTACAGTAGAGGGCCTGTGTCTCCTGTCCGGTTTTAATAATCAGACGTGTATATACAGTAGAGGGCCTATATTGCTTGTCTGGTTTTAATAATCAGACGTGTATATACAGTAGAGGGCCTGTATCTCTTGTCCGGTTTTAATAATCAGACGTGTATATACAGTAGAGGGCCTATATTGCTTGTCTGGTTTTAATAATCAGACGTGAATATACAGTAGAGGGCCTGTATCTCTTGTCCGGTTTTAATAACCAGACGTGTATGTACAGTAGAGGGCCTGTGTCTCTTGTCTGGTTTTAATGACCAGACGTGTATGTACAGTAGAGGGCCTGTATCTCTTGTCCGGTTTTAATAACCAGACGTGTATGTACAGTAGAGGGCCTATATTGCTTGTCTGGTTTTAATAACCAGACGTGTATGTACAGTAGAGGGCCTGTGTCTCTTGTCTGGTTTTGATGATCAGACGTTTATGTACATTGCATGACGCCTTGGAATACTAGGAATTTTCGAAACCAATTACATGTATAAAAGGTGAAGGTCGTTGTAGGGGAAATACCGAAATTCCTTGTTTAAAAGAAATTACGACATTTTAACGTCTGGAATGCTGCCTCAAGTCATTGGTTCGTGTTTTTTTTTTTTTTACAATAATTGTAGAAAGTAAACGTTCTTAGAAGAAATCCCTGTTTAAGTACTTTGATGTTAAGGTCACCTTGCAGACTTACATGACCTATTGCTGTGTTTTGTCCGTTGTTGTGCGTCGTCCATCGTTAGTATCCGTCGAACGTCGTGTTGTAAGCCTTTGAACAGTTTCAGATTCTTCTTTAGAACGGCTGAACCAGTTTTGATGCATAACGTGCATGATACTAGGGGAATAAAAAAATTGTGAAGTCCATAGATTCTGCCACCCTGTTGTTTGAGGGATGGTGTAAAAAGCATCAAAATTAATGTTATCTTCAACACACGTCTTTATTCCTAGACATCGACCAGTCAAATTATTCCTAGCACTCTGATTGGTACTACGGATAACTCAGTTTACCTTATCAAGATATAGGGCTCACGACGGGTGTGACCGGTCGACAGGGGATGCTTTCTCCTCCTAGGCTCCTGATCCCATCTTTGGTATCTTTCCCCAACTCTCTAATTTGTATTGCTTGACAGAGTTATGAGATTGATCACTGTTCGTTATCCTCACTTTTCATAACAAGCAATGCACCCTTTACTTAAACCGTATAATCTATGATCCCTGGTTTCTTGATCCATAACCCAGGGTTGACCTAAGTTGGTCATATATTGACAATATATAATATCTTAGAAAACCCTCGTCTTATACACCTACGCATCAGGCAGTCAAAATGTTGTCATGTTATAATGAACGATGAAATCTCGCCTAAGTTGGTTATAATTGACTATTGTATTACATCTTAAGTCATACTCTCTACATAAGTTGGTTATAATTGACTATTGTATTACATCTTAAGTCATACTCTCTACGTAAGTTGGTTATATTTGACTATTGTATTACATCTTAAGTCATACTCTCTACATAAGTTGATTATATTTGACTATCGTATTACATCTTAAGTCATACTCTCTACATAAGTTGGTTATATTTGACTATTGTATTACATCTTAAGTCATACTCTCTATGTAAGTTGGTTATATTTGACTATCGTATTACATCTTAAGTCATACTCTCTACGTTTGGACATCAAGCATTAAGACTGTTGGCGTGATTATAATAAGTAATGGGCCCTTTACCAAAACTGCGAAATTCATGACCCCTTGGATTCAGGGTCCATACCTCAGTGTGGATCTACATGCAATTTGGTTACATTGAAAATACATCAACATTTAAAAATCTTCATTATTTCTGAAAAAACAAAAAAAAAAAACAAAACTCCAGAATGTTTCCATGATTATGATGGGCAATGATCCCTTTATCAATTGTTAAATTCGTGACCCAAGGTTCAGATACGAAGGCGGAACTAGAATGGTTGTGCATTGAAAATGCAATAGAGTTCTTCCGTGATGGAAATCAAGCAGACAAGTTGTTTGTATAACTATAACAAGCAATGTTAAGTTTATGGCCCCTTGGTTCAGAGTTGAGATCCCAGAGTGAAGCTTAGGTAATCATGTTGAAAATGCAATATGAATTAAAAAATCTTTACACATGGATATCAAGCTGGCAAACTGTTTTTATGATTACCTATAAAGAGCAATGAGCCCTGGAACTGTAAAAATCCTTTGATCTTTTAGAACAGGAAATCGCATTTCGCTGTGTAGTGATAAAACTTACCCTCTTATAAACGAATTCCAGGTTGTCATCTGTGTGTGATAGTTATACTAATATGTCTATCATGTATTACAAAATATGAAAATGGAGAAGAATAGAAAAGGAAAAGATAACAATTATTTCTAAACACCAAAACATTTGCAGGGGGTATATAGAAACAGTACCTCAAAATATAGAATCAACACCTCAAAATATACAATCAGCACCTCAAAATATACAATCAGTACCTCAAAATATATAGTCAGTAACTCAAATATACAATCAGTACCTCAAAATATACAATCAGCACCTCAAAATATACAATCAGTACCTCAAAATATAAATTAATATATAAAGAATCAGTACCTCCAAATATAGAATGAGTACCTCAAAGTATAGAATTAATATATAAAGAATCAGTACCTCCAAAATTAATATAGAATGAATACAGCCAGGGCCGTAACTGCCGATGAGGCAGACGAGGCAACTGCCTCGTCTGATTTTTTGGCAAAAAAGAAAATAAAATTATATAAATGTTATATTATAGGATATATGTTTAAAATGAAGACAAGCACCTTTGTCTTTGACACCATATTACGATTCTTTACATAGTACAAATGAAACACAAACATGATAAATTGGGATTTAAAAAGTGTCATTTTCAGTCGTAAAGTCAATCGGCGGCCCCCAATCCCCTGCCTCCCCTGATTTAGAACCCTACTTACGGCCCTGACAGCAACGTACAGAATGAACACCCACAATAAAAAACCAGTACCTCTAAATATAGAATCAGTTCCTAAAACTATAGAATCAGTACCTCAAATACCTAAGAAATGGGTATGCGCTCTATTTGCTTTAAAACAAACCAATTCAAACATCGATCGATGTTTTAAAGTATTTAGAAAAATCGCTCTATTTTCTTGAATTTTTAGCGTTCGTTTGATGTAATGTTCATTGATTGGAAAACATAGCACTTTAATCGAGCAGATTAATAAATGTTTTACTTTTAACGAAATGAAGACAGCTCTTTTCTTGTATAATGTATGATATACTGACGTGCTACAGAGGGCTGGGAATTAGTCTAGGATCTGCAGTAGTAGAAATCAAGCCAGTATAACTTCGGCGAAACCTTACAAAGGAATTCATCAAATTGGATAGATTTCCTCATTTTAGACAGAAATGGATGCCTGTAAAAGTCTTCTCCAGTATAACCTGGAGCTTACAAGGGTCAGCGGCTTACGTTTGCTTTCAAGGGCAGTGTTGTGTCTGGTAGCCTCCCATTGACAGAAACATTAAAAATGGAAACATTTGTAAACACAATAATTAAATTTAGCGGTTTATTAATGTTTTATTGCTTTATGTAAAGCAGCAGAATATATGAGGAAAGTTGAAGAAAGGAACTATCTTAACAGACCTTTCTCCTCACTTGTCTTCAGTAGTTACAGCTATATGCTACTGTATATTGAAGACATTGTTGTTTCTTTGGATAGGAGTCGTTCTACTGTAGACCAATAAATAAATAATGGACCGGGCACAGCGTCTGTCGGTGTTTTCTACCGATTTCTTCTAACTGTGCACCACAAGCTGTGTCCTATCACTGGAGGATGAAGGCTATCAAAGTTGTAACAAATCGTTACATTTCCAATATTACACAGTGTTGGTAACTATTGAAGGATTCGATCATCGAGTACCGGTGCATGTGCCCAGCATTGTCATTTCTTTATCGTTTACGTATCACAGTATTCATTATTTATTAAACCATTGCGATGCAGTGATTTATCAATTATATATTGACAGATTATCTTACGTCAGATTATTAATTTTGAAACACCTAAAGTAAATTGTCACGCAAGCCGGTGTCTAGCTTTCATTTGCCTCTATATGGTCACCGTTCAGCTTTTGAAAATATTTGTGTTTTCAACTTTTGTTTAGAGCATATAATGGTATGTAGAAAAATAGAGTATATTTGGTCAAACACTTCTGAAGCATAATTAAATAAACACCACATGACTCTATGCTGATATATATTTGTCTGATCAACTGTTAAACTTTTAATTATTGTTTAAGTGATGTAAAATATCCAAAATATTCCACTAGAATCCTTATTAGTAAAATATATAAAAACCGTAAATCTCGCATCTTATAATAAACAGTGGGATTAAATGCCCTGAATTCATTTATCAGCCCTGTAGCATTCTGTATGACGAGAAGAAAAAACTCAATTAATTCTACTATAAATAAATAAATTCTTTCTTCAACAAATCAACATTGATACGTCACATGCAGACTTTATTAGATATAAAGGTATGCGACAAATATTTATTAAATGTGTGAAACGGTTTCCGGACAATCTCTTCACTATGCCATTTCCATGAAGGTCCTCTACAAGGTTCTGGACAGTATACACTGGTATCGATGACATATTTAATTTTCATGGTATTTACATCAATAATTAAATATGGGTAAACTAGAGATGGTATTTGCATCTATGCGTTTACAGAACCCTCAAGTGATTTAAAAATAATTGATTAGTAATCTATTAAATTGCATAACCTATTAGATTAATTTTTGACTGCAGGGAAGATGGAAACTGGATCGTACATAAATGCAGCAACTGGTAATTTCAGTCGGGTGTGGTGTTTCATAACTTCCTGTCTTTAACCCGTACACACAGGGGAAGATCATTACACTTCCTGTATTCATTGTTAATACTTAATTCAGATCCTTCCACTTAAGGTAAAAAAAGTGATTAAAAACTCCAACATCAGATCTCCTGAAATTGACAGTCTTGACAGTACTAGGATTGTGAACATCAAACGCCCCTTTATTTTACAATTTCATACTTATAATCACTTCGTCTTCATACATCAATATGAGTAAAAAATTGTCGGCGAGACGTAAAAACGATCACTCAATCTTCATATACCACAGATGTCAACGTCGTTTTATGTACAAAAGACGGCAATGACGTCTTCATATACCGATCAAATGCTGTCTGACGTGTTTCATACCGATTGTTAGGCCGTTGTTGGCACACTGATTTTGACTACGGATAACTCCGTTTACCTGATCAGGATATAGGGCTCACGGCAGGTGTGACCGGTCGACAGGGGGTACTTTCTCCTCCTAGGCACCTAATCCCACGTCTGTTGTGTCCGTGTTTGCGCAACTATCTATTTTGTATTACTTATAGGAGTTATGAGATTGATCACTGTTCGTTATCTTCACCGTTCATACTATAGTAAGTGTTAATGTCGTCCTCCTATGCTGTAGAATTTAATGAAGTCTCTATATACTATACATTTTAATGGCGTCTTCATTTGATATAGATGTTAACATCCTCATTCACTATAGACCGCTGGCTATACCGTGGTGGTAGATTGATTGATTTAATATCGTTTAATGTCGCATCCCCATTTAGTCGCCTTTTACGACAAGCAAGGGGTACTTATGACCTATTCTAACCCAGATCCCTACGGGCCTCCCTTGGTGGTAGAGCATTCGTTCTATAACTGGGAGGTCTTGATTGCGAGCCCTGCTCATGCTCGTCAAACTGTAAACGTAAACACAGGTATAGTGATTGTTCTTCGCTAAACGCTCCGCATTTAGAAATGAGAATTACGGGCCGTTCGAACATGACCTTGAAAACGGAGGCCCCGTGTCGCAGCAGGCGTTGGCACGATACCGGACTCTGACTGGGGCCACATCGCTAAGCTTATGTCTGACTTTGTGGCACTTTATCTACCTCTCGTGACGTCTCAATATCAGTGACAAATCTTCTAAGGGACATAAAAAATACAAATTATTCGTATTAGAAGTCAACGCCATGTTGAGATTCATTTGATGCGTGTTGAGCTATTTATAGACGCCTAAATGACTTCACGACCAGCTTATTGAATTTTTGCGTACCCACTATGTTTCCATTTGAAGTACTATTACAACTGTTTTCTTGTACATGCAAATGATTTTAAACATGTAATTAAGTAGAGGTTGATAACCTTAAAAACTGAATCATCTGCTTTATAAAGTTTTTTTTTTCTTTTTTACAATAAATAAATAAACATTAGACCATTCAGCTTTAACGTCGTCCTACTATAAACAAGAGTTTTTAGTTTTCTTAAAGATAAGAGGGCATTGAGCACTCTGTGTTAAAAGAGTTATTCTACACCAATTCAATGATACGCATCGTTATCTTCCAATAAATGGAAGAGAAGAACATTTTATGTATAGTGTGTGGAGAATTGAGTCATATTTGTCATATTATCTCTTTCCTTGTAGTTAAACAACAGTCATAGTACAGAACCTGTTTTCTGTTTTATTTTCAGGAGATTGCACTGTCAGAGAAACGTGATCCACACCAACTTATTCGTTTCGTTTATTCTGCGATCTATAATTTGTCTTGTTAAAGAAGTGTTCCACACACCAGACGGGAGGTCATCTGTCGTAAACAACATTGCGACACTTATGACAGAGGGATCGGTAAAACAAGTGACTTATCCATACATTTAACCACGTGATCAAGAAACACAAACACATAAATCACGTGTTAACTCCCGTCATAATCATACGTCTCATATGATAGCAACGTCAAGTTGATAAATTAAAAGACGCCTCCCTTCCCAACAATTACTGGTACACGGTTAAAAAGGTGACTATCGGCGTGTATGGATGGCGAGATAAGATTATGAGTATTGTTTGGGTGATTAGACTCTATCTGACAGACCCAGAATTACTTTGGATTGACCAGCATCTCAAAGCTATCTCTTAGCAATGGGGCTGATGGTAAAAAAGTAGAAATTCATTTTTGTTTCTATGGTAACTGTGTAATTGTTTTTATTGTATGATGGATACATTTTAATAGTGTGGTCGTCCATAGACGTGCGTGTTGTCGGCTCATTTTTCGTTTTCTTCAGGCTGATTATTAAGAATCTGTATTGATTATAGAGTGACACATTTGTCAGTTTAATTCCATATGCATATACATGACGCTGACTACAGTACGATAGAAGAATATTACCCCTCCTAAAAATTAATCTGATTAGTTTGTGTTTTTCTCGTTACATTATTTTCTATAACGTGAAAATACCGTTGTTTGTGTGTACTTGAAATAATGTTTCTTTACTTCATTATAACCGTATCTGAACCTGACACAGTGCTAAATAACTTAATATGATGCAGGAAATTAATAAAATCTAATAGAGGTTTTATCTTTATTAAAGAGACTGTTTTGAGTTAACCGTTCTGACGTCATGGTTTTAAAATCAAGTCCGATGATTTTTTTTCCCTACACTACAGAAACATTGGGCACATTCAATTAACATTGATTGTATGAAGAAAAACAACATGTAAACTTTTTTATTAAGGTCTTCCGTCTACAGTGGAGAACCTGTTTCCTCTAACTGTTAAATATTACGTTCAACAGCCAAAACCTTTTTTTTTTTTATTAAGGTCTTCCATCTATAGTGGAGAACCTGTTTCCTATAACTGTTAAATATTACGTTCAACAGCCAAAACCTTTTTTCACAAATTATAAAATCTTTGGAGAGTTCTTAAGACTTCTAAAATGCATATTCTCAAATATCATTTCCTTATGGGTTAAAGATTACCATTCACTTACTTAATGCCCGCCACGTTTCTTTTTTATGCATCTATTCCCTCTTTCATTAGTAGTTTATGTAACTGAACTTCTTTGACCCACAGACCTGGCAGTGTAAGCTGGTGTTCTCCTTGTTTAACTACATCATCTTGGCTAACTACATGTGGATCTTCATAGAAGGTTTCTACCTCCATAATCTCATCTTCATTTCCGCATTTGAGAAAAGTAGACGGTTCCATCTTTACATTCTAGCGGGATGGCGTGAGTACCTCATATATTTAACGGTTACAGTGTTAGTGAACTACATTTTTTATCACTGATGTATAATACTTCATATGAAAACTTGGAGATGACGAACAGTGATCAATCTCATAATTCCTATTAAGAATACAAAATTTAGAGCCGGGCAAAAACGGACCACTGGACATACTATGGTTGGGGTCAGATACTTCGGAGGAGTGAAAATTCTCTGTTAATCAGTTACATCCGTCGTGAGCCCTATATCTTGTTCAGGTAAACGGAGTAATCCGTAGTCAAAACCAGTATCTAAAGAACAACTTACATGTAACAATAGGTATGAAACACGTCATGCATCATTCAAATTAATGACGGGTTGTCTTTGCAAGTTAGATGATTATAATGACCATAAGATTTGCGAAATGCTGACTTTAGATGATACTGCTTAAATCCCTGTAACACGGTGTTAAATTGATTATACGCAGAACATGTCTTCAAGTATATATTGAATCAATTACGAGACAGTCCCCGAGGGTCTCTACAGCCTAGTAGCTAAGTACTTCGTTACCAGCTTGAAAATACGGATGTATATTTAATTGCTGGGATAAAATGTAGAAATCTATTTCAAAATTAAGGATTATCTCCCTCATGCATAGCTCTGATCCTTGGACGACTTTGGCTCCAGTTTTTTTGGCACTCTGGTTTTCCTTTTAGGTCTTACAAGTTTATTGTTATTTCGAATTTCCTAAATTTCGGCTTGAGTATCACTGAAGAGACATTATTTGTCGAACTGTGCATCTGGTGCATCAAAATTGGTACTGTATAAGTTTTACATAAACCCCATATGCAGGTGATAATGTAATATTGCTACTTATAAGATTAGTATGGGAAGTTGACGATGGAAATGCAGAAGTCATCCTGCTCGTCAAAAAGATGAGTTGTTAGTTTGCCTTTAACAGCTACATGTATGTTCATCGATATATCTATATGTTGAGTTGAAGGCCAAAGCAAGATATTTTTTTCTTCTCATGTAGAAGCATTTGAATAAATTATGCCTCATAGAAATACAAAAAACAGTTCAAGTAATAAAGGAGCAACATTCGTGCCCACGGGTCTTCCGGGAATCAGAGTGGTGGTAACAAAGTATGTTTTGGATAACTGGTCACAAGACAAACACATTTCTGTGTAAATATTCAACAGCTACTAAGTTATTAAACAACATTTCTAACTGATGTGTGTTGCATCACTTTCGCAGAGTAAACTACCTGTAAATTCCTGACGATGAGTTTTGCAGTATGTTTAAGACACTTAATCTCACCACCTTCCTTGCGCCCCCCCCCCCCCCCCCCCCCCCCCAATCCAAGTAGAAGAGGGAAAGTTGCCATGTTTCACAATACATCTTCAAATGTATTGTGCCAAAACATATTTAAATCACATGTGTATTCTAAAGACTTCTATAGAATTTTTAGTAAATTTGAATTAGCAAAACATTTCTCAAATCAACATCAAAACGTACGACTTTTCAACAATTTACACGACCATTCCTCACGATAAATTAAAGACTAGACTTTTTGAGATCATAGACAGTTGCTTCGTCAACATAAATGGAAAAAAGGGAAATATTCATATCTAGTGATCAGTCAGTCATTCAAAAATTGCTTTGTTAAACATCACTCTGATTCTATGTACAATGTACAAGAATTCTGAAGTTGATATGAAAAAGATACTGGAGTTGCTCATTGACAATATCTTCATAGTCTTTGGCAATCAGGTCTTTCAACAGTTTGTTGCAATTCGCATGGGCACGAATTGAGATGCTTTGTTAGCTGACCTGTTTTTATATTCTTATGAGGTAGCATTTATTCAAAAGCCTCTACAAAAAGATAACAAATATCTTGCTGTGGCCTTCAATTCGACATTTAAATCTATCGACAACGTTTCATCTATTAACAATAATCATTTTCATTCATATGTCGATTCCATATATCCCAGTTAACTCAAAATACAAGATACCACAGTCTTCCACATATGTTGCCTACTTAGGTATCTTATTGAACATAGATGCTAACGGCAAACTAACAATTCAACTTTTATGAAACAGGATGATTTCAGCTTCCCCATCGTCAACTTTCTATATCTATGCAGCAATGTTCCATTATCACCTGCACCTGTCGTTTATGTCGTTTACCTGATTCGATATGTAAGAGCTTGTTCTGTGTATGCTCAATTTTTAAATTGAAGCGGACTACTGACAAACAAATTGATGTTACAGCATTCCTATTTAAGATCAGCATATTGCAAATTCTGTAATCGTTTTACGATATACTTTGCCAATACAACCTTTAATTGGGTCAAATGCTTCTAGATGGTGTCCGGATAGGGCCATTTGCAAAGGTGTTACTGCGCGTTAGTCACAACAAGCCGTCACGCCAACAATCAATGCGCCTTTGCGCAGAAAAACAACGCGCCTTCGCGCTCTCACGCCCACAAGCAACGCGCCTCGCGCAGGCAAGCAACGCGCCTTCGCGCCATCACACCAAAAAGCAACGCGCCTTCACGCTAACACAACTTTGCACAACTTGCCTTCGCACCGACAAGCAATGTGCCTTGGCACCGTCACGCCAACAAGCAACACTCACGAAGGCGTGTTGCTTGTTGGCGTGAGAGCGCGAAGGCGCATTGCTTGTCAGCGCGAAGGCGCGTTGCTTGTTGGCATGACGGCGTGTTGTGACTAACGCGCAGTCACGCTTTTGCAAATGACCCTATCCGGATACCATACTCTGACGTGTTTCATATCTATTTGAGGCCGTTCTATATATATACCAGTATTAACTATAGATTGCTCCGTTACTTGAGCAAGATATAGGGCTCACGGCGGATGTGACCGGTCGACAAGGGATGTTTACTCCCCCTGAACACACGATCCCACCTGGTAGAAACAAGGGTTCGTGTTGGCCCAACTCTTAATTTGTATTCCTTTTAGGAGTTATGAGATTGATCATTATCTTCAAATTATCATCTCTTGCATCTGTAATGGTAATTGTATTGTTGCCAATTTCTGTCAATTACTGATATCAGCAAACAAGTGAAATCAAATATACAATGACTGATATCAGTAAACAAGTGAAATCAGATATACAATGACTGATATCAGTAAACATGTGAAATCAAATATACAATTACTAATAACAGTAAACATGTGAAATCAGATATACAATGACTGATATCAGTAAACATGTGAAATCAAATATACATAGCTACAATGTAGACAGGGTTATCCAGATAGGAACATCTAAATTATACGTGTGTATGTGAACTATGAAATACTGGTATAGAAGTTATGACTACAGTGTTTGTTAGTGTGATGCTGTGTGGCGCCTGTTATCATAGTAGGACAACATGTTAACGTCCAGAATGCAGGTCTGTCATTCAAATGAAAACAAATAAGTGGCAGCTGTATATGCTCCCTAAAATACACGAACTTGATGAGCTCGTCCTTGATGTCATTTTAAAAATATTTACTACGTACCCCAGCCGTTCGACATACATGTATGATACGCTTCCATGCCGGGGCAGTGCAGAAACAGCTGACATGCATGAGAAACAAAAGAATGTATTCAAAAAATCGAATCATCGACCCTCTACTTCAAACTGCTTTGTTATATCCAGCATGTACAGGTATACATACCATGGTATTTGATGAATTACGACATTCTACCAAAAGACCTGTGGGACAGATACATAGGAAAGGGATATTGATGGCTTCAGTAGTTCCGATCGTATCTTTCTTCTCAGCGGTCTGCTGGGGCATCATGTTACATTGAAATGAATGATGAATATCACAAACAAGTAATAGTTGTGTCCACTAGGACCATCCCCTCGTCAGGAACACCCTATATTCGAATGAAAGATATAACAGATGTTATGTTACATTTTCCATGGACAATACAGAGATGGTGTTTCAGTACAGGCCGCACAACAGCGTGGTCTGTTCTGATACGGGTTTCCATGGAATATACGCATGCATGTATATACACATGCCCTTTAAAATAGTTATTCTTCTGCGCAAAATTGTTTCTACTAGATAATTTTGTTACCTTAGCAATTGAGTTGAATCAGAAGAGATAAACAAATTGCATATCGTTTGTTTGGTCCCCACCCCCAAATGAATGATTTCTTTCATCATCTGCGGCCTGATGTCTTTGACGCTTGCGTCATGTTCTTTTACTATTTGATGGGAGTTCACAAAAATTGAAACCTCTCTTTAAAACAAGTATCAAACACCCGTGTGACGGAGATCGCTGAAACACGCTCTATGGAATTAACTTCCTGTTGAATCTTATGACGTGTCACTGCTTATGTTAAATGTCCTACTTTTGACGTCAGGCTGGTATCGAGATTCGTACTTGGGACAAAGCAAAGCAAGCTTCTAAACCACTAGGATATCCGTAGTACAAAAATATGTGTACAAAATACTCTTGCACTCAGATTTTCAAGTTATTTGAATTAGACCAATATGGTATGAAGACCTTTCAATGACATAATAATTTTTTTTAAATCAAAGTGGTACAAAGAGAAAATGGATAAGTGTCGTCTGTTTCTTGTGTTACGTCTAATTGGATAAGTTTTGCTTACTCATGTAGAAACGTCACAAGCTGTAGGTCACGTGCCACACCTGGCGCTCAAGGCCACACATCCTGACTTAGGCATGTCGCTAATGGCGTAGCGGTGAAGATTCTTAAAGTCACGGTATTTATGGCCATATCCTAGAGACCCGTAAACTTTCGCTTTCAGACAAACAAGAAACAATCGCCAGGTACGAAAATCGAACCATCCCTTTCCAAAGCACTAGGCTGGGAGGGGGGGGGGGGGCACTACCAGTTAAACCCTTTAAAGTTCCACCCTCCAAATTTCTTAAATGCGTATTGTTCTGTATAGGCCAATCAACCACGAACGATGAAGGTCAATGTCAAACATTAAATATACTTATTGAACCGTGCATATTTATATTCCCAATGTTGTTTTGCATTTTGACATCTCTACAAGTTGTAATGACAGCCATTTTATCATGAATACGTTGCGGTTATAAACACTGTGTGTATGAATCTTGATAAATATAGTAGTCTATGATGGCTGGGAATTCAAACAGAAAGTAGAATGTAGATATCAGAAGTAAACACACACGAGGGTATCAAGTGCGACTCTTTACGCCGGCATACTGTCAGCGCTTCATGGGAAGTATTCCGACGTGACGCTTTGCAGTTCATACCCTCATGAATGTTAAAAATCTGAGTTATTCAATGAAGGACTGGGTGAGTGTTAAGATCTCTTTTCTCCATTTTTTCAGTGCTCCCTCTCCTGTGTGTGATTCCGTGGATACTGGTCAGAAGATTCCTCGAGGATACACTGTAAGCAATCGATGTTGATAAGAACGTCTATAATGATGAATCGTCACTACACTGTAAGCAATCGATGTTTATAAGAACGTCTATATTGGCGAAGCGTCACAAAATCATCTCAAAGTTTCTTGATGACCGAAACTTATTGATCACATGCAACTTTCTCTCAGTGTTACGTTTCTTGAGTGTTGAAACTCGTTTAGTAAATTGATAATCTTACTCTCGTACAACAGAAATACAGTTAGCATGTATTCACATTTCCATTGTTTTTGCCTTAGATATCTTTAAAAATTGTAATGATAGTCATTTTCTCATGAGTGCGCCGCAGTTGTAAACAATGCAGGTATGAATCTTGAAGTACGTCCATTTTAGCGGCTTGGAATTCTGACAGAAATGAAAGTAATATATATTTTTTAAATCCGTTTTGAAAATACATGAGGGTCTGAGCTGCAGCATTTCACACCTGCATACGTTTCTTGACGTGCTAACATGGCGCCTGACTACGCCAGAGTGAAGCGTCACAGCTCACACCCTCGTGATTTTTCAGAAATGAATCAAACTTTACCATTTCATGTATAGTGTCTTTATTTCGGGTAGCGGCTGATATTGTTTTGTCATTTAGAATCATTCTGGGATAACCATCATTGATCTGAACCAATGGCTCACTAAATTGCACTGCTGACAAAACACATCGCAATAGCCCACACCACTTGTACAGTAACTCGGTCAAACATGTTTTCTTTCTGTGTGTGTTTACTAAATCATGTGCGGGTAGACGTATTGATATATTGACTGAATGACGTATCATATTTTGTTATTGTTCAGTTCAGAGTGCCACATGTTCAGAGCCTGTAATATACCTCGCATCATTTACTGGTATTGATTTTTAAAAAGTTGATCAAAAATAACACAATATCGTTTTACCAAAACAAGATATTTCATGTACGAAATTTTCTCTGTCAAAGTACACGTTTCAAAATCGCGTTCAAGACGATGAATTAAATTTAGAATAGAATGCGCATACATTAACCTATTTGAAATCTACACCGCTATACACAGCGATTCCGTACGTGTGTTGTAAGCTGATACGTCATTGGCTAATTGTGGAAGGGGCGATAAAAAGCATGGGTTGTCAAAATTGTTGGTTTCTGTAACACGAGAAGATGACAAACGGCGTTCTGTGTCCCTGCTATCTCTTCAATAGTCACCCCAACTTAAATAAGATCATCTCGTAATCTGTTTATTTCTTGTATGAGATCTTTTATCATTGAAATGATGTCTTGATGCGAAAAATCCATTATGGCTCATTATATACAAATTTTTGCATCGTATGATAAAGATATAAACATCGTTATTTTTTCATAGTTATTTCATGCCTGAACATTAATACGTCATTGGTTCAGCTTCTTAAATTCCGCACCTATAATGGTATGTAATAGAGGGGCTTGTCACATAATGAAAAGTATCAAAATTTGATTAATTCTCTGTCACAGCACGCATAAATTAAACACACAAACAAAACCCTGCACTCATTATATAACGCAATGGGGCTAAGTATTAATTTGACGAAGTGTTTATTTGACATAGAAAAAAAAATTAAAGAATTGAAAAAATCAACAAACCAGGGTGCTTTCAAATTCAAAGGAATATAAACCATCAAAAGATAAAACGTGTTGTATCGTCTATCGTAATAATTCCCGTAGCACATGAAATAAGAAATATATGTTATCGATTGTATTCTGCTCTTATAAATGGAATTTGTTTTTTAGGTGTTGGAGCACTCACACTGTGGAGAATAAATTTGTATGGATAATTCGGGGACCAATTGTGGCCTCCATTGTGGTAAAAAAAAAAAAAGAGTTTCGTTTAAAATTTCTTAGCTGATTGTGTTAAAAAATGTATTTAATGATCTTTTTCAAACGTCTTAGCTGATCGTGCTAAATAAAATGTATTTCTATTTAGAACGTCTTAGCTAATCGTGTTAAGCAAATTAATTTCTTTTTCAAACATGTTAGCTGATCGTGTTAAAAGATGAATTTCTTTTCAATCCTTTTAGTTGAAACACCCATCTCTAGAACATGCCCTTATGTTCTTCCTTTCCCGAACATCTAGTCATAAAATACAAAATGAACTGTCGATACCACTTCTCAAATTTAAGAAATGTCTGGAGCTTTTAGACTCGCACGAAAACGAGGAAATTACAGGATAGACTAGTGCAGATTACTTTATTTCTTGCAGGTAAATTTCATATTTTTCATCAACATCATTCGGGTTATTTTCACCAAGCTGACAGCCTCTCACGTACATGACAAACATCGGTACAGGTGAGTCTGTTACATGTCGCATGACTACAAATTATTTTCTGGATATAAAAATGAGCCGCTGAAACTTTTAGGCAATGCTTTGAAATCCGTCACGCATCCCTCTGGACGTATATTTTTACCATGGACATCTGCTTTAGCATTTCAGAATTCCCCATGTTGGTACTATTACCCGAGGTTGCGTAACTGATTGCGATCATCAGGCTATGTCGTTACGACTTGTGTTGAAGTAGTGCAAATTATGCAATGAAGTCCGACTTTAAAACCCACATCTTCAACATCAGTCATAAGACACGCGACGAAACCAAAAATAAAAATCTCTTTCCTCGTTAATCATACTTTTATATTGAATTGATATACAACAAGTCCTAGACGCTCCAACCAAATTTGATACAATAAATGCAATCAATCAATCAATCAATCTCTCTCTCTCTCTCTCAACTGATCTAAAGTTGGGTTTTTTTGTTCCCCATTTTGTAGAAAACTGGCCCGCTCTACCTTGGTTCTGATACCTCTGTTCGGGGTCTACTACATGATTTCTGTAGTCATGCCTGAGTGCATGGACCCGGATGTAGAACTCGTCTGGTTGTACACGGAAGGTGGAGTAAACTCATTTCAGGTCTGTGCTAGGGATTCCATTTGTCAGACAGTCAAGTTTTAATCTAATTATTTGTCACTGATTCGTTCGTTTTCAAGTTCTTTAAAGATTGATACATTAGAAATGTTACCTTAGAAATCACAGCAACTGGGAGAAGTAGAACGGTTAACAACGAAGCTTCATTTCTATTGTTATTAAAAGTCAAGGAGAAAAACTCAGCTTTTCGGATGTTCTTAATAAGTCCGAATGTGACGGCCATTGCTTAACTTGATTACTTTCTCTTTCAGGGTTTTCTCATTGCCCTGCTTTTTTGTTTTCTGAATGGCGAGGTAAGGAAAGAAGCGAGGGGTCTAAAACGTCTTCATTTCACAGGATTTCGGTACTAAACAGGTAGCGTCGATGTTTATGACGTCATTGCTGTAAATTTCACGACCCGAGAAGGGGACTCATTCTTGCTTTCGGGGTCATAAAACAGAGATCCCGAATCAGGACCCATGGCGACCACTGTTAATGTTTTTCTTTAATTTCATTGGATCGTTTTGCATAGACCTCATAAACGTTGATGATAGCTTTATCATATGAATGAATGGTTAATCAGTTTCGATGAGGTATGCATCTTGTTGGTTTGACATTGGTTTGACATTTGCCCATGATTTTTAACTGAATCCAGAAATCAAGTTAGGTGTGCAAGTCTATGACAACAGTGTTTGTGTATGACGTCATTTTGGGCTTTCAAGCATTCATTCTCTGGGAGTATTTGGTTAGTGTATTGGTTTGGGAAACTGCAACAAAGTATCACAAGATGCTTTTGTTTACAAAAGGCTCTTTTTGAAAAATCCCCCCCAAAAAACACAACAAAACTTTCATGAATCATGCGGCAGAGTTGCAGTAATAATCTGTATTAGCGACATATATCAAGGTAATATGACAAAAAGCACTCTCTATAATTAATCCAGGAATAGAGTTCAGATAATGATTATAGCTCTTTTCTCACGTTGTTCAGATGCGGCTTTACAAATCACCACTGTTTGCATCAAAACGTTGTGAGGAAATCATCAAAAGTAGAGTAACCCGCATGCGTACAGAAGCAGAGTATTTCCCCAAAATTATGCAGTATTTTGTTCATTTCCTTTTAAATCATAAGCCACCCGCATATTCCATTTTGATAAGACACGGGGACTTGGTTTATCTCGGTTTTTGACTTATAAGACCCGGGAATTTGCCATTGGTTGGTCCCAGCTTTTTATTTATAAGACCCGGGAGTTTGTCATTGGTTGATCCCAGCTTTTTATTTATAAGACCCGGAAGTTTGCCATTGGTTGATCCCAGCTTTTTATTTATAAGACCCGGAAGTTTGGTTGACCTCGGTCCTGTGAGTCTGGTTGATCTCGTTTATTGATATATAAGATTGTGGAGCCCAGTTGACCTCGGTTTGTATAAAACCCGACAAACTGGTTGATAGTATGCTATATATTATGGGTTTAGTTGGGATTCAGCTTAGCATAATATAATTAAGTCATTCATTCATATGATAATCTACTAATTGGATGCTTGCACTCATGCTTGATTTTATTTATATTTGTAATTGATATTATTTACTCTGTTTTTTATGCCACCGAGATCGAAGATCGGGGTCATATTGTTTTTGTCCTGTCTATCATTCTGTAATTCTGTAAATTTGTAATTCTGTCATTCTGTCTGAAACTTTAACCTTGAAAATAATTTTTGAACAGTAAGTGATAGAGCTTTAATATTTCACATGTGTACTCCTTATGACAAGACCTTTACGTGGGTACTAAACCTTTTGACTTACTTTTATTTTTTCTTACATCGGTCATAACTTCTAAATGGTAAATATTAGAGCTTTCATATTGTACATGAGCATTTCTTGTGACAAGATCTTTCTACTGGTACCAAGATATTTGTCCTTGTGACCTTGGCCATCTTTGGAATTGCCCATTTTCGGGGGCATTTGTGTTTCACAAACACATCTTGTTGTTTTTTAAATTATTCCATTTCATGAATTGATTTTTTTCTACTATTGGACATCACGACAGAATAAGAAATTACAGAAAAGATTATGATATTCATCTATATACCAGTACGATTCTAAGATGACAAATCAATATATCGTCGTATGCCTTGACGAGATTCTCGTCCGTTTGTATGCATCGGCGATATTCACATCCAGTTGTATGCATGAAAGGTGAAGATAACGAACAGTGATCAATCTCCTAACTCCACAAGGAATACAAGGTAGAGAGTCGGGCAAACCTCTTCACATACCAGAGGTATCAACAAGATTTACACTCCAGATTGTGTTCGGTTTCTTTCTAATAACTGTCAAATGAAATGTTAAGCAATTAAGAATAAGTGACACATACTGTGAATTATCGATAACGAAATCGAATGACTTGCCTATGGAGTATACGAGTATGGAAGTATGAAATATACTGGGTTTGTTTATGTGTTTATATGATATCACAAATCCAGCAAAGTTATACAATGTTTCAACAATACAGACAAAACATCCACATTTTAGCGAACATGTGCTTGAAAAATAAAAATAGACGTCCTCAGTTACTGTAGTGAAATTATCCATTTACGTAATACTTTTACCCATCATGCTTAAGATATCACCATGGCAAACAATCCGTAGATCGCCCGCAGATCGCAGATCGCTCACTCCGTGTGGGCGCGAAAAGAATCCGTCGTTACGAAAAGTGAAAATTGCGAGGTCTCTAGGATTTTGTCCCGTGCCAGGAAAAACGTTGATTCGATTAGGTACTCTCCCTGCGAAAAAATCTTAGCATATATTAGCATAATTATAATTACGGTAATTCGCCTAACTGGTTATTTGGAGTACTTACTTTGTCACCGGGAGCCTAGGTTCAGATCCCGACTCAGGTACCGAGTCAAACCCCAGACGTATAACATATATAAGTAGTGACTGTCCCCTCACCAGACTCCTGGTATTAGATGTGACAATCGTGGCGGGTCTTTATGATATGACTTTAAACACGGGAGTTTTTTGTCATGGTAGTCGTTGATACGGGAAAAAATCATATATATATATATTTCACATTTCTACAGAGTGAAGAATTTTCGGATTGGAATAAAAACAGCATTTCAACAAATTATAGTTTCTCCACTTGAGTGAAAAATTCTCGAAAGGACAGTAAAACACCCCCCTTCCACACATTTTCAGGACCTCGCATGCTCTGTTTTCCAGCTAAATAACAACATAAAACAAGAAAGTAATGCGTTTTAGAAATCTATACGAATTTGAAATAACATCATTTCCATGGTGTCATGATTAAATGATAAGACGAGGTAGATAATTATGTAGGAGAGGTTTATTGGGGGAAATAAACTCGTCCTGCTCGAGACATTTTATGGGAAATTAAAACTAAAAGTAATGTTTTCATTTTGCAACAGTATCTTGAAACAGAAAGGGTTATTCGCCATCAATTCTGACAACGAGGCCAGTATTTCTAGTCCATTACGGTGACTTTTTAATAGGCACCAAGTACGTCGTTATTTTTCTAGGAAACATATATCTAGGCATTTCACATGACGTCAAGATATAAAATCTCCATTATCCCTTTGACGCAACAATGCTCCTTTGACGTCAACAGATTTATTGTAATTCTTACAATGGTGGACATTGTTAATCTCTACGTTCAAGTTTGACTTTTGGGTAGAAAATAACCATTGCCACGTGTAGCTTTTTAACTCCAGCGCACCTTCCCTGTTGTACACAAATATTGGTCTCAGTTTATAGAAATCTACTTCAGGTTCAGCAGGAAGTACGCAAAAGTTGGAACCGGAAGTGTAAGCTACGACGGTTCAGTACGTCATCGAGGTCCAGCAGAACTCTGTCTATCGGGTCAACCATGTATGCCAAAAACCTAAAGACCGGTGTTTTAGCTGGAAATATCGGAACAGGAAAGAAAGATGGCAAAACACAGCATGGACACCAAATATTCAAGAACGCCAGCAACGATTCGGGAAGGGACACAAAGACCGAAGAGAAAGCTCAAATGCAGGAAGTCCGAAGATTGTTATAATTATTCACATAAAATAACAAAACAGATTGCTCATCCCACGTGATATTACATTTGAGACGGGAGCCGTGAATTTCTGATATTGAATGGTTATCAGAGGGGGGATATGGGCGGGACTTCGGACACTTTGGCCTATTCGTCGGGCGCCCGTAAAATCATCTTTCTCGACAACTTCGTAGATCTGTACCCAACATTTCGTTCAGAGTATTTTACAAGAATGAATAAAGTTCTCAAAGCACTTTCACTAGATTGAGAAAAAGATGCGAGTTTGTGTCTCACATTCTGTATTTCTGTAGCACAATGGTGATCTTGTTATGAGGGAGAGATCATAAGAAGTGAAATGTTGATGCAGAAAGCGAGACAAATCATGAAAATGCATGAAAGGCGCACGGAAGGAGTGATTGTACGGTACTATGGTCGATAACGTGGTAACCACCAGATGATCGATGCCATATTAAGGATTGTGAAAATTATCTGGAGATAATTGGCCGCTTCGCTTAATTACTCCTTACTATGTAATTATCTGTATAGTTTACCATAGTTCACAATCCATCATTAAGATTATAGTTTGCGATACGGAAACCTATGATACTTTGATTGTTTATGAGAAAAGACATGATTCCTTGAATTCCATGTGCATGTGCTTTTAATACTGTTTATTGTTCACAACGATGGTGATAATGTTATAACTTGAATTGGTAACTACATGTCACAAAATAAATATTTAGAAAACAATGTATTTAATTTAATTGTATTGCAAAGTTAATTACTTGCAGTAGTTTGATTAATTCTAGTAAAAACTTCGATATTTAAGAAATCAATTTCCTTGAAAATATATTAGCGCTTCGTGAAAAATTTATATTCTTTTGAAATTGGCATTGCTTTCATCATAGACAATGAATACATGTTTGTTGCAAACTAGTTTGATCCGGTTATTTGTACCACCTGTCAACGTAATCATTGTCAAGTATCGAGCGTCGTCAAGGTCAAAGGGGGTATTGGCTGTTCCGTTTAAAGGAACGAATGGGTCTACGATACTTAAAACTAGTCTACATTTTTCAGAAAAGGCATAAAAATACAAGTATAAACAATAAAGATTTTTGTTGTTGTTTTATCGGGGGATAAAGGTAGCTATCCTTATAGAAAAATGTGTACAACCTGCTTTTTAACGATTTTTTCCCCTGCAGTGCTAGCTACATCTACATGTACATGTATGTGTATCTTCATTACCCGATAAGACAACAAAGAAAGCCTTTTTTTTTTTTTAAGTGTCGGCATGAAACGATGTAGTTCATATGCTCATATTTTGTAGGTTTTTTTTCTCTCTTAAGTTTCTTGTCTGTTTTTCTTGTACAAAATGAAATGAATTTCATTTCTTACAATCACATTAAATTTTCACGTCTGTTGGAGTTCCCAGCTGTTGAAATAGAATTAAGTACTATATTTATCGCCATCTGTATTTGCAATGTTTGCAACTACAACGTATTCACGAGGAAATGGCCATCATTACAGCTTGTAGAGATGCATTGGAAATATAAATGTGTTATTGACCACAAAAGAGTCGACATAATCTATTTCTGGTAATTGATAAACCACATCACCAGTATTAAAGTTTATAGAAGATACAGATTAGTTCACGAGACACCTGTTCCGGTCTTTCGTGCATGTCTGAGGTAAATTGCAACTTCTCGGGTCTCTCTGGTGAGCTCGGCAAATACACCTCGAACGTATCGTTCGCCGAATGAACGAGATGTGTACAAAATAGATGATATATGTACCAACCAATGTGCAAGTCGCGAATTAGTAATTATCAAACATGATTAAACTTACTGTGGGGATCTTTCTGGCAAATATTTATTGCAAAACAATCGGTAAATATTTTTCTATGGTTTTAATTTAATTTGATGCGCCTGTCGGATGGGAAATCTCACTCGAGTAATTCACAAATCATTATGAACATCCGGGTACTAGTAAGTCCAGTATACGTTAACACTGTGAAGATATGGTATTAAACAGGTACTTCAGTATCAGTGTTCAATTCAGCATTAAATCATCATCATCATTAGAGGATATTTCTTTTCAATTTTGATGAAGAATAGTTCCCTTAACTCTAGATGGTGTTACATCAAACAATTAATTTTCTGCTTTACTCTAGTTTTGGGGGGGGTTACAGAATGCTTTATGAATATCGGCACACACAATGGCTGCGATGAATTGAACTGAAACTGCTGACAAGCAATCACTTAGCGTGATGAGACGAGAGTGCCATTTTCAGTTAGATTTCACAACTGTCCATAGTTAGTCCTTTAATCTATTATATTTGTATCAGTCCTCCAATCGGACTAAAAAGTGCATTTATCTATATCGAAATAATATCATCTGCAATCAGATATCCCGTGAGGAAATGACAGCAGATATACTTAGCGTTTGAATATTCTAACATATATTTTCTTATACATATTCATGGAGGTTGATCTGAGGTATGACTTTTATCCCTTGCTCAAATTGCATGTATTCATTAAATCGTCAGAAATGACTGATGTGTTTTGGTTTTTATTGGTATTTCAGTATAACTCGCCACTGGGATCCGTCAAAGCCCATCAAAGGACCTCTTATAGACTAGACTCGTTCTCTTATAATGGATAATAACCTTGATGGCAACTCCTCGATTGAATTTGGATTGCAATTTTTCCACCGCAAAATGAATATATTCCACACTGTTACAGGAAAAGGTTATTTTAACGCGCGGGATCGCTGAAACTTTATGTTGTCTGAGATCATTCCTTTGGGAATATCTGAAGACATAAATTATAATGTATTGCATATATCATAGATCTGTCTAACTTATAATTCTACCTAGTCTATGTGCACCGGTAACCTTTCCCCGTCATCAAATTACACAGATGTTTAATTTACAGAATTCACTGATAAAAAACACTAAATTATTACACCTACATTTAATTTATTATCCTATTTGTTTGGGTTTAACGAAACAGTAAATGAAAAAGAATCCTCTAATTGCCAAGTTAAAAATATAGCCACATTTTTTTTAAAAAACCTCGTTAATTCGTCATTTTATTTACCTTGGCAACAGTGTTGGTTCCGTGCATTCATTAGCAGCAGAAAATACGGGAGCTGAAGTCTACAACTCACATGGAGGGGCGATCTTTCTCTCAATATGTGTCTTATTGCGGTGATTGATCGAAACTTTAAATACTCTGACAGTTATAGCATTGATATACACTTAAGTCCCAATTATTTAGATCTGGGTGCTCTTTTTTCTAACACCAATATTGGAGATGATTGTTTGTGTGATAGCACGGTGACTGAGATACCAGTCGATTTATCTTCTGACACATATTCCAGTTCGGTGATTTCAAGTACAGAAATATAATTTTAAAGCGAAAGAAAAATATCCGACGTGTGTTAATTTGCTTAGAAAATGTGCTCTGCTTATGTATCAGATGTCTTATGATTTAATGTGCGAAGGTGCTGGAAATAAAATTCGTTATGTACGTGATTTGTGTTTTAATTACAAGAGCACAGAATGTGCGTGATCAAAATTCGGGAATTTGTCTGATTTGTGATGATGGTGACCTCCATCTATTCAACACTCGGCAGTCTCTCTCTCTACAAAAGCAATCAGTCTAATTTCACCACATTTACAAGATCTGCATATTTTAGAAATGCATTTCTCTTTTGGAAATAGTTTGAACAATCTAGTTTATTCAGAAATAAACTGATATCAATGTTTACAAACAATGTCTTATGATAGATTGAGAAACAAGGCTTAAATATCAATTTCGCTCTCTTTTTTTGAAAATCCATAGGGATATTCATAAACCGCACACTTCACGTCGGCACACTTTACATGAAGCACTTCCATATCCTCGTGTATTTCAAAACTGACGTTTATTTCTTATATTAATTTTACATTTTACTTTCATTTTCATCGGAAATCCAAGTCGTTAAAATAGATGTACAGGTACTACATTCATCTGTATTCATACGCGCATAGTTTTCAACGACAATGAACTCCATTAGGAAATGGCTATCACAATAATCTGTAGAGATATGAAAGGTAGAAGACAGGTAATGTAGATATACACCGGTGTCAGCATTATATCACAAACACTTTGATCCACGCGAGGCCTCTGTGGATTCAGTATTATGTACACATAGAGTAAACTAAGTTAATCGTGCAATTCTCGAAAAATAATTTTCTACACACCCGGAAATGAAACCTAATATAGATGAATACTATAGAATAATTCTTCTGAACGCATTACAAACACCACCCGAGGGGAGAGGATCCCAAGTAATCCGCCCCATTGTCCATTTTTTTCTTCAAGGTCGTATCTGCACCACGTGGTTAATTGATTTTCATGCAGCATGTGCATGTTGCTATTAATGAGAAAGGCAGTGGACAGTATCATCTAGTGCATGCTTTGATCTGTGTATGTTTGCCAGCTTTAGGAACAATACCTTTTGTGGGGGTTCTGAATGTGCTTACATTAGTAAGGCGATACCCGCTGCCGCTCGGTGTGTGGTAGGAACATATGGCACACCTGACAATCGTGTCAAAATAATGAGTGGTGGGCGTTTCTGAATATATTTTTCTTAATTGTGATTACCACAAAGATAATGTTTTTTATTCGTTGCATTAGACGTTTATATGGTAAGACTAACCGTGTTTGTATATTTACAATCCATTCAGAATTGAATGAAATGAATTAATGAAAATACAGCGGTAGTCTATTATTGGTTCATTTAAATCGCTCTACAAACCTGGATTAACTTACTTATATTGATAATTATTTAAAATTCGCGTGGAATGTTTAATTGGAATGATCGATCGGCTGCCACGCGAAGCGCTGTAAATGTTACAAACACCACATGAGGAAAATAAATTTGGGTTATAAACACAGATTGTTAAAAAATAGAAAAACCCAGATTTTTTGTTTTGTATTTGGCTGTTTTCATTGTCACTGCTAGATTGTCATTGATTAATCTGTTTGTCTGCCTACCTAACTGTCTGTCTGTCTGTCTGTCCGTATGTCTGACTGCCCTTTTATCTGTCTATCTGTCTGTCAGTGTGTCCGTCTGTCTGCCTGTGCGTCCGTCTGTCTGTCTGTCTATTATCTTGTCGAAATAAAACCTCGGAGGACATACACAGAGAATTTCAAGTTTTGAAAATAAAAGTGCATAAAGGAAATCGGATAAGTATTTTTCATTAATCTTATGATAATTAATCTTAATCTTTGTAATAATCGTATTCTATGCACACAACGTAATTTCAAAAGAAACGTATCTTTAATTTTACTTAGGGAATATATATATATATATATATATATATATATATATATATATATATATATACACCAATATCAATACCGATGTTTTAAGGAACAATGAACAATTCAGTACATGTATATGGGTATCGGTTGTGATTGCGCAGATTCACATCAAATGAAATAAGTCTTCTAAATGAGGTTTTATAAACAATCACACATAAATACTTTGATCAGATTACAAAGAATGTTGCGGGTCCATAGCATACAATAGTATAAACCGCATATCGTGACATTAATGTATATTAGCATACAATAGTATAATCCGCGTATCGTGACATTAATGTATATTAGCATGCAATAGTATAATCCGCGTATCGTGACATTAATATATATTAGCATGCACTAGTATAATTCACGTATCGTGACATTAGCGTATATTAGCATGCAATAGTATAATCCGCGTATCGTGACATTAGCGTATATTAACATGCAATCGTATAATCCGGGTATCGTGACATTAGCGTATATTAGCCTGCAATCGTATAGTCCGCGTATCGTGACATTGGTGTATATTAGCATGCAATTGTATAGTCCGCGTATCGTGACATTGGTGTATATTAGCATGCAATCGTATAGTCTGCATATCGTGACATTAGCGTATATTAGCATGCAATTGTATAGTCCGCGTATGGTGATATTAGCGTATATTAGCATGCAATCGTATAGTCCGCGTTTCGTGACATTAGCGTATATTATCATGCAATCGTTTAGTCCGCGTATGGTGATATTAGGGTATATTAGCATGTAATCGTATAGTCCGCGTATCGTGACGTTAGCGTATATTAGTATGCAATCTCATAGTATGCGTATTGTGACATTGGTGTATATTAGCATGCAATCTTATAGTCCGCGTATTGTGACATTGGTGTATATTAGCATGCAATCGTATAGTCTGCATATCGTGACATTAGCGTATATTAGCATGCAATTGTAAAGTCCGCGTATGGTGATATTAACGTATATTAGCATATAATCGTATAGTCTGCGTATCATGATATTAGCGTATATAAGCATGCAATCGTATAGTCCGCGTATCATGATATTAGCATATATTAGCATGCAATCGTATAATCTGCGTATCGTGACATTAGCGTATTTTAGCATGCATGTATCAGCTATGTTGTACTAAAGATTGTCAGGATTGTTTAGAGCTTATTTCCTCCATTTGTTGTATACATTTTTCCTGGACTCGAGACTAGACGATTTAGTGGTTACGAGAGTTGTTTTATCCTTCTTTTCCTCGTGTAAATAGAGTGTCTCTTTGACAGAGTGCAACATTTAGTTGCATTTATTGAAATTTTGTATTCTGTCGTTTGAAAGCAGAAATAAAGAGTATCATGCCTGGATATACCCAAGGAAAGTAGACAAACCTAGCTCAGAATGTAAATAGAAAGTAGGCAAACCTAGCTCAGAATGTAAATAGAAAGTAGGCAAACCTAGCTCAGAATGTAAATAGAAAGTAGGCAAACCTAGCTCAGAATGTAAATATAAAGTAGGCAAACCTAGCTCAGAATGTAAATATAAAGTAGGCAAACCTAGCTCAGAATGTAAATATAAAGTAGGCAAACCTAGCTCAGAATGTAAATATAAAGTAGGCAAACCTAGCTCAGAATGTAAATATAAAGTAGGCAAACCTAGCTCAGAATGTAAATATAAAGTAGGCAAACCTAGCTCAGAATGTAAATATAAAGTAGGACACAATGGAATACAAGATATTACTCACAAAAAACAAGAAAAAAGAAAATAGACGTAACATACATGTAGACCGGGGACGCCGATCAAATTCACAGAGAATGGCAGTGTGTAATGACGCTATCACTTTCCGTGAATTATTGACTATTAAATATGGCTTGTAGCATGATCTTTATTTATATCGTAGCTGTGGTTTTCAACTGAAGTCGCAAATGTAAAAAAAAAAAAAAAGAAAAAGAAACACCCCCCCCCAAAAAAAAACCCCACACACACCCCCCAAAACCCCCCGAAGAAGCCCATGGGCCACATCGCGCACCTGATCCACCTTCGTCCTACCGTTATTCAAGACCACAGGGTCAAACACCAACGTATAAGAAGGTCTTGCTATAAATAATCTATACAAAAAATATGAGAGCCTTAACTTAAATAGTTCAAGAAATATTGAAAAGGTGAGTATTATTACGTTGAACTCCAACGTCAAAAGATCGAACGCCATTGTGTTACAAGATCTTCCATTAAAAAATTAAATATATGCACAAAATATGAAAGCCCTACCTAAAATAGTTCCAGATATACTTAATAGGTTGCATTTTCTGAATAGTAGGTCAAAAACAGAATTCAAGGTCACAAGGTCAAAAGATATGGTATGGAACGAAAGGTCTTACCATAAGAAATGTATAAACAATATATGAAAGATGTAACTTACATAGTTCAGGACATATTGAATTGGTCACATTTTTTTTCAAAAGAAGGTCAGACTTCTATGTCTAGTTCACTAGGTCACACATCATCGAATCATATGAAAGGTCTTTCCGTAAAGAAAATATATGCAAAATATGAAAGTGCTAGCTTAAAGAGTTCAAGAAATATTTTCAAAGAATTTTCGTACATGTATATACACTGTACATGTAGATAACATTTTGATCCCCTATTGTGACCCCATCCTACCCCAGTAGTTTTTGAGAAGAAGATTTTTAAAGATTTTTTCCTATATATTAGTTAGGTTGAAATTGGCCAGGCGGTTATGGAGAAGTCAAAAATGTAAAAAGTTCACGGACAGACGCCGGACAAAAAATGTTCAGAAAAGCTCATTTAAGCTTTCAGCTGCTCAGGTTAGCTAAAAAGAACAACTTCATATGAAGCCGGAATGGTCCTCTCCTACATGAAACGCCGATAGCGGAAACCATGCGCGAGTCGTAATTTCCTCTAGAAAAGTGGAGGAATTCCTCAGGTATGGTCTGCATAATTTGTTCAAAGTATCAATTTACCTTTTCAGCTTCTTAAATCAAATTCTTTTGCAAGCTCTTTTCCCGCGTTTTCGGAAAACAAAACCGATAAAGCCAGTAAGCTC
This sequence comes from Ostrea edulis, assembly GCF_947568905.1. Lineage (NCBI taxonomy): Eukaryota > Metazoa > Mollusca > Bivalvia > Ostreida > Ostreidae > Ostrea > Ostrea edulis. The sequence goes on along the minus strand of NC_079166.1, from coordinate 91,428,898 downwards.
AAGGTTTCAAATTGTCGTTAATGACGAGCAATGGGTAAAATTCCATACCTGGTCTGTCTTCTCGTCACGAATCTCGTACATCACAACCGTATAAAGATGATCTTATACAGCGAAGGTTACATTCGTCATCTTGGAAGGATGGAAGGATTTATAGAAACACGCAAAATTTGGAGACAAGTTGAAAAGTGCACATTGAGAGAGAAGACATACTTTCCTTTACAGAAATGATTGACTCGCTTATGTTTAGATATCTGTTTATATCCGACCGGACATACACGCACTTGGTAGGAAGAGCCAAAGGACAGCAGTTTATTGTATCATATCTCATCCCTGATACACGGCGGTAAACCATCTTCTATTCGCGACGATTTTATTTCGTGAGTTACCAGTGGTTGACCGGTTCGCGCCGAATCATTTTCGCGCGGGCTGATCTTAAACGAATACAAAAGACATTAGAGGACTGGTTCACAACGAGACATATTGGCAATAATGAGAAAATTTCTCGAACGCAATTAAAAGTTGACTTATAAGATACCTATGATAATGTATCATGCAATATTTCCAATGTTATTTATTACAGTTGTTTTGATTGGACAAAAATAAAGCTGAACAAAAGTTTACACATCAATAAATCCGAAAACGTGATGTATTCATACACGCCTGAAAACAAATAACATAGTGCGGGGAAATTATTCAAATTTTTGCAATTGTTGATAAAGTGAATGAATTGGAATTATAAGAATCAAACATTCTTTTTGAAGAATTTATCGATGTGTAAACTCCGGACATTTTACTCACAAACTTAACATAAAAAATCCCGAGGATTTTACATTGCACAAAAATGGGCCCTATCCACAATGATACAACGGTGAAAAATTGTGAAACATTCCCCTGACAGATCGAGGAGTGATATACATTTAACTGTTTAAACAAATTTTACAATGGCGCCTAGAATTCCGTATACATCCAGTCGCCTGTTACCTAAGAAAATCATCTAATTTGTTTTGCCATATTTTCTTGTTTCAAAGCATATTGAAATTTTCATCTTTTCTCCATCTTTCCATATTCATAATCCGTCATGGCATAGCAGTCACTGAATAGAGGTGGCCAACTTCTTTGTATGAGATTCAGTCAGAGATCGTATCTCTTTTGTTATCTCAATTAATACAGCGCCCTCCAAGTGTGGAAAAATATCGGTTCGATCTCGAACACTACAAGACCTGCACGAGACTTAAAAATATACACTGTAGGTAGATACTGGGTCCTCTTTCTGCAGTACCTCGGATTTAAAATGTGCTGAATGAGACTCAACACCACCACAATCAAGAACCCTAACTACATTTCATCCCAACCACGTGGCATTCTTAAAATAAATAACCCTCATTGTTACCGTAGCATTTCTATTATTCTAACCACGTTATACCGCTACATTTATATCACCCTAACCACGTGACAATACTGCAATAAATAAAAGTGATAACACCCTAACCACGTGACAATAATGCAATAAGTAAAAGTTATATCACCCTAACCAAGTGGCAATACTGCAATAAGTAAAAGTTATATCACCCTAACCACGTGACAATACTGCAATAAGTAAAAGTTATATCACCCTAACCACGTGACAATACTGCAATAAATAAAAGTTATATAACCCTTACCACGTGACAATACTGCAATAAATAAAAGTTATATCACCCCAGCCACGTGACAATACTGCAAGAAGTAAAAGTTATATCACCCTAACCAAGTGGCAATACTGCAAGCAATAAAAGTTATATCACCCTAACCACGTGACAATACTGCAATAAATAAAAGTTATATAACCCTTACCACGTGACAATACTGCAATAAATAAAAGTTATATCACCCCAGCCACGTGACAATACTGCAAGAAGTAAAAGTTATATCACCCTAACCACGTGACAATAATCCTATAAATAAAAGTTATATGATCCTAACCACGTGACAATACTACAAGAAATAAAAGTTATATCACCTAACCACGTGACAATACTGCAAGAAATAAAAGTTATATGACCCTAACCACGTGACAATACTGCAAGAAATAAAAGTTATATGACCCTAACCACGTGACAATACTACAATTAAGAACCCTCACTGCTACATTTAGATCATCTTACCGATACGATATTACAACACAGTTTGTCATGTTCCATGTAAACCGTGGGATATTTTGATATGAGTGATTCTAGAAGGGACGTCATCTCTCTCAGGTTTAAAAGAAAAGCAGCTCACAGTTTTAAAGTTGCACCGCGGTTGTAGTTTTGTGCATATCTTTGCAGTATTCTGTAGCTTAAGAATTTTGACTGAGAGAAATGTAGCAGTATATATAAATGAATTGAATACCTGTAGTGATTAGATGAGTTTCATGGCAATGATTCGTTATATTCACATAATTCATCAACTAACAGAAAAAATACCCTGTTCATATCATCAGTCAGTTAGACGAAGCCGCACATTCCGTGTCTTAGATAGCAACACCAAGGGACTAATAACCGCATGCCTCATTAGGATTCAGCTAATGAACGTAAAGACGTCAATAACATTTGTCATTCGCAGATTTACAATTTATGCCTTTCGTGTATTTTTTTTTCACTTTTAGAAATACGTTTTTGGATTGCTGCAGGAATATCATAATTATGTAGTAGAAAATGCAAAATTCAAACATCTTAGTAAACAATACAAGTACATGTAAATGTTTAATTTGATCAATTTGAATTACCCACGTGATACAACTACTTTTATTTACGTCAGGTCTGACTCTTGGGTTATAAAAAATTGACTAGCTCGTTCTTTTTTTTTTTTTTTAATCTAAGTCTCACTTGTACACCGTTCCTTCCTTTTACAAAAGTGAAACTAAGATAAAAAAAAAAATGGGCTCACCCAAGTTTATGGTCCCGGGGCCAGGGGTATATTGAGATAAAATTCCTACCTTGTTCTTACTGACATTGGAATTAAGCTGTCAAATGGATTCTTTATTGTGGTCCAGCCCTAATTCTAGTTACATTAGCTAACAACTGCATATCAACTATTCCAGGATTTTTGCATATCATTCTGTTTAATGAATCCGTTTCTATATAAATTAGACCATCAATTTTCAATGTAGACACACGGCACTGCTGAATTATTTCCACAAATATATCATGAATTGCAATAATCAGAATTTTCTAGCTTCGATGCATGTCTATAATGAATTTGAATTTGGGCCGTATGAGTGTGCTTGCAATTATGTAGGTAAATGTATTCATTAATCGTTTCATTGAATTGTAAACGTGTTAATTTCGAAGATCTCCCATTAGTTTCGTTGTAAAAGTGTGCAGCCATTGCAGTGATATAGATCACTAATCCTGTGTTGTTATTAACAGGTAACAGAGAGTTTGTAAATGACTTCACCTCTATTTATGTGGATGTTTCGGGTTTTAAGTCATACTGGAAGTCCGTTCCCATGTAGAGTAACACGCCCAGCTGCTGGTGAAGCGGCGGGGTAGACTGGTATCCCTCTTCTACTCACTTATCTCGTGTGTAGAACCAATCAGCGGGGAACCAGTTTAGTGGCAGGCTGGGTAGTTCAACTTCCGCCATAATAGAAGGGGGGGGGGGGTAACGTGTCACTCTACAACATTACCACTACATATATACAATCTGATGCAGAATACTTGGCGAAGGAAAAACAGCTAGTTATATTTTAAAGACTGAGATCGAACTCGTATCTCTCACTAGGTGAACACCAGGCCAACTGAGCTCCCATTGCTTCACACTCTAATATATTCGTGAGCCCTATATCCTGATTAAATAAACGGAGGTGATGTATTTTTTTTTTGCATAGAAGAGGGTGTGGGCCTTCCTATGAGTATACGTGAACAATCTTTTGTGATAAATGTATTTCAAATTAGTTTCAAGCTATATGTGCCGTATCAAGTAAATTTTTGTTTCTATTTTGGAAACCAGAATTATTTTTTTTCAATATGATAAACTAGGAAAATAATGTCAAACAATTTCAACAAGTTATATAACAAAGGATAACAGGTATATTCAAACAGTGATTTTCTAATGCATATTCATAAAGGGGTGACGTTTACGGGGAATGTGCGCAAGCGCGCGGGGAAATCATGGAAGAAAAGGATTTCTTTTTCTTTTACAGTATGCAGTCGTATTAAAATGATTTAAGTTGAAAATGAAATTTAACTACCCTCCATTGCTTAAAGTGGTTTTCTCTATCCAGTTTCCCGTTTGTCTATCTGTGTTGCGTTAATAGTCTACAATCCGCCCACGCTTTCGTCTCGCCAAGTCTCAGCTTGCGAAGTCACGTGATCATGATAAATGGGGCGTTCATCAATTCATCAAATAAAGATAGTTTCTGATCGAGGTAAATTTCATAATCTACATAAAATGCAAACTTGTAAAGCTGGATAACAGGAAAAAAAACTATGCTTTTTATTTCTTTGATAATGTCCATTTAAAATACGGCATAAACATCTTTATGAATTCAAGAAAGGATGCCAAAATGGACAAATTTAAACTGTATCGCACAGAACAAACAACAAAAAAAAACAAAGGCCGAGAAAATTTAATAGAGAAAAAATCTCCCTCTATGTTTTGAACATATGAGTTGAACTTAAAATTATCGTTTCCTGAAGTATGCCGGCTTCAATATGTTAACATTGAGAGGTATAAGATATGAAAAGAAAGAAAAATAAGTGATACAGGAAGACTATAGAAGAAAAAATGGACACAAGCGAGAAAAAAAAAAATGACATGGTCAGCATCTAAAAAAGTAATGAAGTAATTTATCGGCAAGCCATTGAATGAATACCGTTAAAGTCGTTTAATATGTGTGTGTCATCACCCCTTCAGAATATGGAAATAAGTTTGTAACTAAATGTATAGCAGGACAGTATGCTCTTTTATCAAATAACTAGATTCCCAGTGTCCTTGTCCGTGATATCACTACACATTGTAATGACAGCCGTTTCCGCGTGAACCCGCTGCAGTGTAAGCAATGTGTGCATGTATACCGAACTAATTGACGGGTATACCAGGTCTATTTTAAGAGCTTGGAATTCCGACAAAAAATGAAAGTAGAATAAGAAATTTTCGAATACATGAGGGTATGAACTAACACGAATTACGCCGGATTACTTTTCATAAAGCGCTGATGTGTTACACACTGTATATGAAATATGTATACCCCTGTGAGGCATCGTAGTTCATAGCCTTTAGAATTTTCAAAACTGAAATGTATTTCCTGAATATCTTCGCTGACTTTAATCATGACATGCAAAACATTTCAATATAGATTCTTTACATTTACCCAGCTCGCGCATCCCCTTATTGACCGCTATTGCCTCAGAAGTCCCATCACAGAAAACAAGAAAACAGGATACGCTTGATGATTTGACAGAGAGCGCTTATTTCTGACTTAAATCTTTCAAGAATACGCATGTTGACTTCTAAAAGACAATTGATTTAGTAAATTTCACGTTGTAATGGATAAAGAAAAATGGCTTTCAGCGAAAGCTTCCATTTCGTTTGATAATTAAGACACAAACAAGATGATACCGCTCAATACTCCGATAAGTTCACGGACAAGACGAGATCTAGAAATAAGGTTATCTAAACACGGCATTGACCTGCGACATACCAGGTGGTGAACGAGGTGAGTTGCATTCGTAGTCTGCTTAAACTTTTGAAGTTGCCTTGACTTTGATATCTGGCGTGAAATCGGAATCACAAGACCTATATGTACCTAACATTCGCGTGCTATTTGAAAACCAGAAATGCACAAAGTTCTCTGAAATATAGTATTCGTATACATTATATGTATCGCCTTTTGTACATTACTATGTACCTTACAAACGAGATTAGCAATCAGTGACGTTCCTGTAACTTTTCAATTTTTCAAACCGCAAAAGTATATGATCCAATGAAATCTTATTCTAACAATAGGTTTTAAAATCAAATTCCAGATTTCAGTACATACGAGTACATGCATATCATATTATCATTATGATTAAACGGCAACAATCAGTTCAACCACTGTTAATCTGCGCGAGAACCGGGGATTACGATAAAACGGAAGGAGAACCGGGGAATACGATAAAACGGAAGAATACTGGAAAAGGGTTATTACATGTCTATGTTATAACTTCCGGTATTAATTATGAGTAAGACTCTTAAAATGAGGAAGGCACTAAACAGCATATTTTCCATAAGTATATGCTATCACGTGCTTTACTGACGTCATGATACCCCATGTATATCATGTCACATGGTTTTCCGAAGTTGAGATATTTTCAAGAAGCGCTTGAAGTGTTGCAGTTCATACCCTCATGTACTATTGATTTGTTATGTACTATTTTATACATTGTATCTAGGTATACATAGTACTCTGCTCTCTATGAACATGTATCATGCAGTTTCATAGAATGTTATCTCGCGGGGAAAGAATCGTATTACAAACCCCTGACAGTTATACACATGTGTCACCCGGGCACTTGGAAACAAAACAATAAACAAAACAATAGATAAATAAATAAAATTAAAAGAATGTACAGCCTTTTCATTACTTCATTACTTTGGTTCAGAAGCTTACATTTGCTACTTTGATACCATCCAAATTGTCCAGTCTGAGTGAATTGTTTTATCTTATGAATCCAAACATTTATGGACGAGGGGATGGGAAGTGGTGCAGTAAAAGACTTGGGGGTCTAGGAGCTGTCTTGAAGCCCCCAGAGGGTTCCTAGTGAAGGCCCAAGGGGCGAAGCTTCCTGAAACTACTGAGTGATGACAAAATAAAACCAATGTCTCATAGTGTTTTGGGAGCATATTTCTACAGGAAATGGGCCATACTTATTAAGGGTGGGGGGGGGGGGTATCCGCGCTGTATCCGCCATTGATTCTATCGGGTACATACAGCTGACGATGGAATATAAAATTAGCTGTTCTGATTGCCTCATCAGTTTATTTCAACTCAAACTACAACATCGTTCAAGATTGATTTCTCACTGCAAATGATATAACCCACCGCGTATCAATCATTTAATAGTGATGAATTTATTTTGTATATAGATGATCTTGAAATCAATTTTCTCCCAAGACGCTACATGTATCTGCATAACAGAGTCCGCCAATGCATTTAATGCTTCAATTTAGACTCTGTAAATGTTACCCCAACAATGCCGTCTTTCATGTTTTATTCAATGTCCATTAAATCCATATCATATATGCTTTGTTTTCCTACAAACCCCGTACCAATGTCAGTCCAATGAATCAAATCAGAGAATGCTAGCCATCAAACTCTATTTGCATGTCTTCCGGACTCTAGAGTCGCATAAGTTCAAATGCAATCGCTGTCATGTGCTCCCGTTCTTCCTTATTGTACATTGCTCAGGATAATTTTAGCATGGTTCCCTTGCATTGAATTCTGACTCTAACGATAATGTTTTTCTGTCATTAGATAAAGAAACCTTAGTATCTGCAGTCTACGTATGCATAGGGTAAAGTAAAAAAAAATCCGTAACATCCGTGTGTATTAATTCACTTACAATAGCGCCCCTTTATCATGTGTAGGAGATTGATTTAGAGTAGCGTCCCTTTATCACGTGTATTAGTTTGCCTTAGAATAGTGTCGTAGAAGACGACTAAATGGGGAGGTCCTTCGGATGAGACCGCAAAAACCGAGGTCCCGTGTCACAACAGGTGTGGCACGATAAAGATCCCTCCCTGCTCAAAGGCCGTAAGCGCCGAGCATAGGCCTAAATTTTGCAGCCCTTCACCGACAGGGGTGACGTCTCCATATGAGTGAAATATTCTCGAGAGGGACGTTAAACAATATTCAATCAATCAATCAAGAGACCTTTTATCATGTATTTGACTTAGAATGAAGCCCTTTTATCATGAAAGGTGCATGAAGATAACGAACAGTGATCAAACTCCAATAAGCAATACAAAATAGATAGTTGGGCAAAAACGGACACCTGGACACATCAGAGGTGCGATCAGGTGCCTAGGAGGAGTAAGCATCCCCTGTCGACCGGTCACACCCGCCGTAAGCTGTATATCCTGCTCAGGTAAACGGAGTCATCCGTAGTCAAATTCAGTGTGCCAAGAACGACCTAACAATCGGTATGAAACACGCCAGACAGCATTAGACCCAATGAAAGGTTGTATTGACGAACTAGATCGTTATAACGACCATAGAATTTGCGAAATACTGACTTTAAACGAGACTGTTGAAACCCCTGTACCATCAACTTATTTGTCAGTAGCTTACCTCGATTTAAAAACTGACCATACCAGAACAAACTCTTGCGTATCAAATCAGTTGAGATATATAAACACCATATGCAGGTGATAATGGAATATTGCTACATAAATAAGGAAAATTGACTATGGAGAAGCTGAAATCATCCCGTTTGTTATACAGTTGAGTTGTCAGTTTGCCGTTAATGTCCACTTTCAATAAAATATCTAAGTATGAAGCAGAAATGGACGACTCTGTAGTGTCTTTTATTTCGAGCTCACATGGATATATCGAATCGACATATGAATGAAAGTTATTATTGTTGATAGACAAAACGTCGTTGATAAATCTAAATGTTGAAACGAAGGCCACAGCAAGAATTTTTTTCTTCTCACGTAGAAGTTTTTGAATAAAGTCTGCTTCATATGAATGTAGAAAGAGATCAGCTATTAAAGGAGCACAATTCGTGCCCATGAGAATTCCAACAGACTGCTGGAAGACCTGATCACCAAAGACCACGAAGATATTGTCAATGAGGGACTCTAGCACATCTTTTATTTCAACCTCAGAGTTATGTGTATTAGTTTGACTTAGGATAGAGACCTTTTATCATGTGTATTAGTTTGACTTAGAATAGAGACCTTTTATAATGTGTATTAGTTTGGCTTAGAATATACACCTTTTATCATGTGTGTTTGACTTAGAGTAGCGTCCTTTTATCACGTGTATTGATCTCTTAGATATCCACCTCAGGATGAAGAGTTCCTTCAGTTATGAGTAAGTTTTGTACTAAGATAATCAAGAAATAAGTTTGCTGTATGAAATCTATGTTTGGAAAATACTCTGACAATTGATGTCTGGGAGATAGATCTGCCTTACCTCTTACTCTGACAATTGATGTCTGGGAGATAGATCTGCCTTACCTCTTATATTAAATGATTCCCATTGAGGATTATCAATACGTTTGCCAAAATTAAGATGTATAGCACGGCACTTACATTTAGACAAACTGATGATGACACGTGTTACCTTGTTTATTGACTATTGGTAGTGATGCATATATAGATTTGGTTTATTGACTATTAGTAGTGATGCATATATAGATCTGGTTTATTGACTATTAGTAGTGATGCATATATAGATCTGGTTTATTGACTATTAGTAGTGATGCATATATAGATCTGGTTTATTGACTATTAGCAGTGATGCATATATAGATCTAGTTTATTGACTATTAGTAGTGATGCATATATAGATCTAGTTTATTGACTATTAGTAGTGATGCATATATACATATAGTTTATTGACTATTCGCTATCTAGACAGACAGTGGTATATTTATAGATCTGGTTTATTGACTATTAGTAGTGATGCATATATAGATCTGGTTTATTGACTATTAGTAGTGATGCATATATAGATCTAGTTTATCAACTATTAGTAGTGATGTATATATAGATATAGTTTATTTGACTATTAGTAGTGATGCATATATATATATATATATATATATATATATATATATATATATATATATCTAGTTTATTGACTATTAGTAGTGATGCATATATACATATAATTTATTGACTATTAGCTATATAGACAGGCAGTGGTATATTTATAGATCTGGTTTATTGACTATTAGTAGTGATGCACATAAAGATCTAGTTTATTGACTATTAGTAGTGATGCATATATAGATCTGGTTTATTGACTATTAGTAGTGATGCATATATAGATCTGGTTTATTGACTATTAGTAATGATGCATATATAGATCTTGTTTATTGACTATTAGTAGTGATGCATATATAGATCTAGTTTATTGACTATTGGTAGTGATGCATATATAGATCTAGTTTATTGACTATTAGTAGTGATGCATATATAGATCTAGTTTATTGACTATTAGTAGTGATGCATATATACATATAGTTTATTGACTATTCGCTATCTAGACAGACAGTGGTATATTTATAGATCTGATTTATTGACTATTCGCTATCTAGACAGACAGTGGTATATTTATAGATCTGGTTTATTGACTATTCGTTGAACAGACTAGTGATGTATTTATTGACTATTCGTTAGACAGATTGGTGAAGTATTTATCTATGTTGTATTTATAGACTATCTGTTAGATAGACTATTGCTGTGTTTACACTACAAGGAGCCAGGAAACCTTCATGTAGGTAACTGTTCCTTGAAGATTTGTACAGACAAAATATTTGTTTTTGCGGCCTTTGTTTTGGGTACGTTAGGCTTTCGACAATATAATATGTTTACAAACAAATTTCAGTAACTTTGTGGGTGTCGTTTTCTTTTGACATGTGCGTGGTTAATTTACTAATTTAGATAATTGGTTTTGTGCCATTCAGTAGGATTTTCCGATCTGACAATAGTTATATTAGCCTGTCAGATTTTATAGCGAACGAGTTCGTATGTATGTAGGTATAAATTCCTCTTTTCTCAATGACATTCGTTGTTTCCTTCACGTTCTCTTGCAATAAAAATATATTACCAAATTTCTGAAGAACACCTGCATAAGACTAATTGAATGGTGAAGAAATAAAGTAAAAGATATTGTGGAAATAACACATATTTCTATAACTTCGTTCTGAACGCAATCTCTAAAGGTTTGGTATTTTACAAAGAAATTGTGATAAAAAAGGATTTCTATTCTGGAAATTTATCCCTGAAAATTGTCGCATTGCATGTTTAAATACATGAAATATGCCTGAACAAATTGAATCTAAAATTCTTTGAAGAGAACATTACCATTTGTCAAAATTTAAGATGATGTAAAAACCCGTGTAATCTTCGCTATTGGTGTCTGAAAATGTATTGGATCCCTATATGAGTTATGCAGTCGGTATGATTTCTCACGAAAGGCTTGAGTTAACGAGTACAGGTTTTATTATAGGTATGTTACTTCAGTCACCGACAGTTTGAACAGTGCATCTCGATTAATTTAATTCTACTTCTAATCGCATGGTCATACATATAAAATGCAATATTTTGACCAGGCCATTTCTTTTTTCCAGTCTTTTGAATGTTTCTTCTTTGAAATTTCAAATCCAATTGCAATTTCCTCATACATATCACACACCGGGAGCGGATCCAGAAAATTTTCAAACGGGAGTTGCAACCGAAGTTATAGCTTATCTCTGCCCAAAAGGGGGAGTTGACACCCCCCCCCCCTTCATGACAAGACTTCAATGATTTGTTACAAATATTCAAACGGGGAGGGTGTGGGGATGTTACAACGCCATGATCCCCTCTCTATGCATTGATTGTAATCTTTTTAATCGGATAAAAATGTTCCAAACTTTGTACTGACATCCGTGCAGTGAGGGCAACACCGAATCTTCCGTAAACTGGAAATGCTTAAAATGTATCTGTCTGAAGTCAATACGCTAAATATTTTTGAATATCTTATGATCATCTCCGTCATTCAAACTTTGATCAGATGTCTAAACTTTTACTGCAGCGATAGGGGTCCGATTGCTCAATTCCTATTAGCCATTCAGGGACCTCATATTGAAGATCTTATCGTAGCCGTATTCCGTACAAGACATATTTACCGTCAAGTTAGGAGTCAGACCAAGTTGAATGACCCCCCCCGGCAGATTACATAGGGCCCGCTATCAGTGGCTATCAGTGACCACCGCTAATGATTGAGTTGGGCGACCACACACTAATGGTATACAATGTGAAAACAAAATCTGATTAGAAATTCACATTGTCATCAGTTGTTTTCCCGATACAAAATCTAAAAAAAAAACCAAGAAAAAAAAAAAACCAACCAACAAAATACCAGGAAATGTGGCGTGAGTCTTACTATTCAAAACTCAAATCTATATCGTTATGTCTTTACGATTAATGGAGTAAAATATCAGTAATATTTCTATGGGATGCAATAAGCAAAGGCATCTTTTACCACTTTTTTTACATAAAAAGATGATAATGGTTTTATTGCGTGCTTGCCGTTTGAGTTCGGATCGTATCTGTGGAGCTCATCATTCTTGTTTCTAGAAGGAGAGGAAATTGCTTTTTCTTACGCATGTATAATGAATGTGAAGAGGAGAGGAGCACTATTTATGTCTCTATATGACAACATTTTACAACATTTTATTTCCCTATACTACATTTTCTGTCTCATTATAACAACACTTTTTATTTCCCTATATAACATTATATGTCTCTATATGACAACACTTTTTATTATATGATTGAATAATTCCTAGCTCTCTCACTATTTATGTCTCTATATATCTATTTTATCGCTCTATATAACAACATTTTATCTCTCTATATAACAACATTTTATATCTCTATATAACAACATTTTATCTCTCTATATAACAACATTTTACGTCTATATATAACAACATTTTAAGTCTCTATATAACAACATTTTATGTCTCTATATAACAACATTTTATGTCTCTTTATAACAACATTTTATGTCTCTTTATAACAACATTTTATGTCTCTTTATAACAACATTTTATGTCTCTATATAACAACATTTCATGTCTCTATATAACAACATTTTATGTCTCTATATAACAACATTTTATCTCTTTATATAACAACATTTTATCTCTATATATAATAACATTTTATGTCTATATATAACAACATTTTATGTCTCTATATAACAACATTTTATGTCTCTATATAACAACATTCTATCTCTCTATATAACAACATTTTATTTCTCTATATAACAACATTTTATCTCTATATATAACAACATTTTATGTATCTATATAACAACATTTTATCTCTCTATATAACAACATTTTATGCATCTATATAACAACATTTTATCTCTATATATAACAACATTTTATGTATCTATAAAACAACATTTTATGTCTCTATATAACAACATTTTATGTCTCTTTATAACAACATTTTATGTCTCTATATAATAACATTTTATGTCTCTATATAACAACATTTAATGTCTCTATATAACAACATTTTATGTCTCTATATAACAACATTTTATCTCTCTATATAACAACATTTAATGTCTCTATATAACAACATTTTATCTCTCTATATAACAACATTTTATTTCTCTATATAACAACATTTTATGTATCTATATAACAACATTTTATGTCTCTATATAACAACATTTTATGTCTCTATATAACAACATTTTATGTCTCTATATAACAACATTTTCTCTATATAACAACATTTTATGTCTCTATATAACAACATTTTATGTCTCTATATAACAACATTTTATGTCTCTATATAACAACATTTTATCTCTTTATATAACAACATTTTATCTCTATATATAATAACATTTTATGTCTATATATAACAACATTTTATGTCTCTATATAACAACATTTTATGTCTCTATATAACAACATTCTATCTCTCTATATAACAACATTTTATTTCTCTATATAACAACATTTTATCTCTATATATAACAACATTTTATGTATCTATATAACAACATTTTATCTCTCTATATAACAACATTTTATGCATCTATATAACAACATTTTATCTCTATATATAACAACATTTTATGTATCTATAAAACAACATTTTATGTCTCTATATAACAACATTTTATGTCTCTTTATAACAACATTTTATGTCTCTATATAATAACATTTTATGTCTCTATATAACAACATTTAATGTCTCTATATAACAACATTTTATGTCTCTATATAACAACATTTTATCTCTCTATATAACAACATTTAATGTCTCTATATAACAACATTTTATCTCTCTATATAACAACATTTTATTTCTCTATATAACAACATTTTATGTATCTATATAACAACATTTTATGTCTCTATATAACAACATTTTATGTCTCTATATAACAACATTTTATGTCTCTATATAACAACATTTTATGTCTCTATATAACAACATTTTATGTCTCTATATAACAACATTTTATCTCTATATATAACAACATTTTATGTATCTATATAACAACATTTTATCTCTCTATATAACAACATTTTATGCATCTATATAACAACATTTTATCTCTATATATAACAACATTTTATGTATCTATAAAACAACATTTTATGTCTCTATATAACAACATTTTATGTCTCTTTATAACAACATTTTATGTCTCTATATAATAACATTTTATGTCTCTATATAACAACATTTAATGTCTCTATATAACAACATTTTATGTCTCTATATAACAACATTTTATCTCTCTATATAACAACATTTAATGTCTCTATATAACAACATTTTATCTCTCTATATAACAACATTTTATTTCTCTATATAACAACATTTTATGTATCTATATAACAACATTTTATGTCTCTATATAACAACATTTTATGTCTCTATATAACAACATTTTATGTCTCTATATAACAACATTTTATGTCTCTATATAACAACATTTTATGTCTCTATATAACGACATTTTATCTCTTTATATAACAACATTTTATGTTTCTATATAACAACATTTTATGCCCCTATACAACATTTTATGTCTCTATATAACATTTTATGTCTCTATATAACAACATTCTATCTCTATATAACAACATTTTTATGTCTCTATATAACAATATTTTATGTCCCTACATAACAACATTTCTATGCCCCATCATATGCCTAAATAGACAGATCAATTGAATGGCTAAGTGTGCTTTGTCCCTTTGGGGGCCGGGAGTATACTGTAAGGTATCCGTTGTATGGTATCAATGTGTGCCCTTTTCTGACCAACATTTTATGCACAATAATTTTCGTCATATACCCCCCCCCCCCAAAAAAAAAGCATTTTCACACATACATATTTGCTTGATTTAACTAAAGCGAGCTCAGGTTCCTAGGCATGGACGTTAGGAACAAAATATACAGTAATATTTTCGTACAAATGGGCGGGGTGTAAACTTCACCACGTCCGCCCGACTGTATGTCTGTAAACACAATATCAAAAAGCATACGATAACTAAAACACAAAGTAGACATGCTCATGTGGCATACCTTATTATGCCTCTGCCATGCCCCGGAGGCAGCATCCGACCTACATCTCGAGCTTCTGTGACCCTAAGTAAATTCAAATAGGTCTTTTTACATCTTATTACAACTAATACACTAGATAATGTTACCCACAGTTACAGGTGCTCCGTCTTATTTAAGTAGAGTCTCTGTCTAGTTTGTCGGCTATGCAATGTGATCAACTACGATGGAAAACGTGAACATTTGTATTACTGTTAATCTGTTACGCATGCGTTATCATTACTTCTATTGTAGTTAATTACCTCATATACCCAACAAATTAGACAGTAATTCCTTATATAACTCACGTTTATATTTGAAGTACAAATGAAAATATGAAATTGACATATCAAAACCATCGTTTAATAGAAATTAAATACACATGATATTCCATGTTAATTTCCATAGTCCTCGCCCATTGACCTTGCATTTTTGCATGAACTTAGAAATTTACATCCAGCTGTGTGGGGGAAATTAGTTAAGATATAGGCGCTTCAAAGGGTTATCACAGAGTAGTGCAGAACTGTAGCTCTCTGGGGAAATATTGAGACAGATCAGAGAGCTACAGATCCACGCAGTCCTTATAAAAATCTTCGATTTACGGCGCACAACAAAGATGTGCACGGTTGAGACCTTATATCGCTATATTCTTGCATCGCCGTCTCATACATCTAATGAAAGGTGAAGCTAACGAACAGTAATCATTCCCAAACTCTGATAAGGAATACAAAATAGAAAGTTGGGCAAACACGGACTCCTGGACATACCAGAAGTGGGACCAGGTGCATGATAGGAGTAAGCATTCCCTGTCGACCGGTCATACCCGCCATGAGCCCTATATCTTGATCAAAAAATTTCCTAACATATTTTCTATTATACCTGTGTCCAAACATACCTTCATATACTCATTAGAGTCTCATACGACCCGAAAACTCACAGCTTTTGATGATTGCCTTCGTTGCCGTAGCCATGTTAGGTAGCCAGTCAATTCTCATCCCTGTTCACTTCCATACTTATACGGTATCGTCTGGATTTGAACTAATGTACCCATCCACAAATATTTTAGTTAAATATTTTAATGATACATATAAATAATTCCAGTTCGGTTAAATAATAATTATTTTATAGGTAAACTCGCGGCTACGCAGTTTTCATTAGTCTGGTTCGGTCCCCATCCACGCCACAGAATACCTTCTATTCTATAGAATACCTTCGATAACTTCGTTTCTCGTTAATTGCGAGAGTTGGTCATAAAGTTAAAAAAAAAAATTAAAATGAAATATGTATGCGGTGTGAACAATATATATTAGGTTAATTATTGGAAACAGAAGATCCATGTTTGATATGTACTTTATCTGCTAAAGGTCTAATACTAAGTAACTGAGTGAAACTGTACCGGCAATTTACCGACGAACATGTTTTTTTCTTGGCACTCTGTGATTGATAGTAAGCCTTATTTAACTATTCGGAGGTATATTTGACATCTATTTTTTAACTTCAGAAACAATTAAATTTCACAGTAAGTGGAGAGATAGTTGCGTGATAATGCACACGCGAGGTTAGTTCCGACGCGCTGTGTCCCTAACAACTATTCATCAAGCTGAAGTAGGCCACCTTCATAAGACTAGTAAGTCAAACAGAATGTGAAAATTGATTTCTAACCATCATGTCATTTAACCTAAAGAAAGCACGACAGAAGAAATGAATCAAGGAATTGATAAATAAATTAACAAATGAAAAAAAAATGAATTTATAAAGTAAATAAACAAATAAATGTAAAGTTATTGCGATGTCGTCCAGTGACTTTGTAGAAGAAAACGGTCAGTGCTATGGTCGAACTATTTTTGGACGGTCGGGGTATTTTGCGACACTCAGAATATGTTGGCCAAATGATTAACAGATATTTTTTCTTATTGTATACATTGATTGCGGATGAATTGATAAATAAAATGAAAACTAAATAGAGATAAACCGCTGACATAACAGCTTTGTTTAATTGCGTTACTGTTTAGTTCCATGAGCACGAGAAACGCTCTACATAAAGAAAAATGACCCTTGTGTTACGAAATTCGCGTTCATGTTTCATTGTCTAATACGTAATCTGAGCTACTGGATAGATTGTTAAAGCTTAGCGGGAGGACTTTTAAGAAATGCTACGTAATAGTAAGTTAATAAACGTCTCTCTCTCTCTCTCTCTCTCTCTCTCTCTCTCTCTCTCTCTCTCTCTCTCTCAATCTGTCTGTTTTGTTCTCTCTCTGTCTCTCTCTCTGTTTTGCTCTCTCTCTCTCTCTCTCTTACAACATTCTTACAAAATTACAATCAGGATAAAACTAGGTCAGCAATGCCTAAGCCTCATTGCAATGAACGTCTTATCTGAATAATCACGGGAGGCTGACACGCCTGTGAAACAAGGTTTCACTTTTAATCTGTCTGGCCTCACGTTTTTGTGGAATACAGGTGTTATCTCGGTGCTATACTTTACATGTAGTGAAGAGAAAACAAGGACATACTAAAAATCCCATATTACTAATTAATTTTATATAATTATCCAGTTTATTGATTCACTTGCTTGCATTCCTCATGCATGTACAGTAAAATATCTCTATCTCGAAGTCCGAGGGAGCTCGAAAAACTTCGAGACATCCGGGGGTTCGAGATATCCAAAATCGATCTTGGAGATTTTTTTTTTTTGAAGGAGGATATTTGATGCATGGTATGGGATTTGTATTATAAACAAAAACCCCGATGCCGTTTCTTATAGTTTAATACAAGTTGATAAATTAATATTGTGGAATTTCAAAGACAAACATTTCGTTTTTTAAATATATATAAACATCCAATTGAAAATTGACTGCACTTCGAGATAAACCAGGTGAATTTAGGGTTGGGGACCTTGAAAATACTTCGACATAAGCGGAGTATTCGAGATTACCGTGTTCGAAATATCAGTAGTTTTTTAAAATCATTTATATAAGGGAAACGGTCGGGACTGGCGGTCGACTTCGACTCAACCGGGGTATTCGAGATAAACCATATTCGAGATACAGATATTTTACTGAACTTGCTTCCGTAAGTCCATTGCATTTATACTTTTATGTCTATTCACCATTGCTGTGTAGGCAAAAAAAAAAAAAAAAAAAAAAAATAATAAGTAAAAAATAAAAATGAAAATAATAATAATAGTAATAGAAAAATAGAATTTAAAAAAAAAAAAAAAAGTTGGGTGCACGTTGTGTCAAAATGAAAATTTTAGGTTATACCGTGCAAAAAATAAACATATTATCATTTAAACATAAATTACATAGAAATATTAATTATGACGGAAGATGATAAACAGAGTATGTTTTGGTGTGTGAATTAAGTGTAAAATCGTGTTACGTTGTCACTGACAGTCTCTCTCTGCACCGGTACCAGCATGCCGTGAACACTGGGCTGTTATAAGACAGGAGGCGTCATGTAAATGTACTTTTGTTTATTTATTTTAATCAAACGACGTTTACGGGCAATGTGTACTCAAAAAATTAATAATATAAAAACAATAATGATAAAAAGTATATTTTAAAAAAACTTTCAAAAACCCGTACTGAATCAAGTTTACGGATAGTGTGAGTGAAAGATTTATTATTATTTCAACGTTTTAAAAACCTTCCCATTGAAATCGATACATAAAAAGAGGAAATATGCGATCATGTCGAACAATTTCTGGGCATGGATTTCATCAAAATTATCTTCTTTTATTTACAATCTGGAATACATTTTAGGGGGGGACCCCACCTGGCTCGGGAAAGAAGTCGTTGATAAGATAAAAACATAAAAATTATTTATTTGTACATACCATGTACATGTAAAAATGTCTCAAGCTCACGTGGATTTCTAAACATTTTTACATCGACAATATAAATATTAAGAGAAATTACAGACTTGTCAGTAAATATACTTATGCTGATTTGGGATCCTTTGTTTGATATCGAACATATATCAATTCTGAATCCCCGTTGATAATCTAAACACTGTGAATGTTTCTCGATAACAAATTTTCGTTTGTTTTTTAACCAACTGCGCTTTCAGTTTTGAAAACTTCAATGCATAGTTGGCAGCACTACGGAGACGGGTTGATAGTTTGAATTACTGTGTAATATGCTTGGGATCACACTAAATCAGAACAACCCCCGATCATTTGTAGTATTTTGTGCCAGTTTAGGTTATGCAATTCCTCATTTTTTCGACGGCTAAGTGGCTTGAGTTGTAACCCCACCCCCACCACCAACCCACTCCTTCGAAATTGTATGGATCCGTCCCTGTAAAGTGATGCTTGTTAAAGAAAACCGACGAGCCTGGACAGTGTCCACGTGGTACATGGATACTAAACGCACGGGCACCTGCCCTCAGCACGTGGAATAGTACGCCCGTCTACCGTGTCTTCAATTCACCGATATTTTTTTTTATCGAACTTTCAAAATGCCTCTTAAAGCTGGAGTATGTAATTGAGTGGTATCACTGCCGCCCGCAACCGTGTTTAACCGGATGTAAATAAACACTTGGATAAGATCGAATTTGCTCCTAGTATCACTGCGATAAACTTTTGTCTGTTTAACACTCAAAAGTGAAAACATGTCCCGCGAGGCGGTACACATTCGCCGCATAATCGTGACGATAAAGCTGATTAATTTAGCTCACTGACTGGGTGTATCGACAGAAGCAGGCCCGACATGAAATACCAGAGACTATGACAAGGAATGTAGAGTGAAGAGATTTAATATAGCATATAGAGGAAAAAGGGGGTTTGAATTTAAAAGCATTATCTAGAATCGATCACTAGATGAAACAAGTGTCGTAAAATTGAAACGCACTACATAGGTAAAAGAAAAGGAATTTGAAAATGAATACATTTTTTTTTTTAGAATTATATGGATAAAAAGAAAGGGTATCTGAATTCATATGTACACTATTTAGTGTTATATAAATTGTAGACAAAAGGAAGGGTGTCTGAATTTAGATACATTATATTGAATTATATAGACAAAAGAAAGTGTATCTGAATTTAGATACATAATATTGAATTGTATAGACAAAAGAAAGGGTATCTGAATTTAGATACATTATAGTGAATTATATAGACAAAAGGAAGGGTAACTGAATTTAGATACATAATATTGAATTGTATAGACAAAAGAAAGGGTATCTGAATTTAGATACATAATATTGAATTATATAGACAAAAGGAAGGTTATCTGAATTTAGATAATTGCATAGGAGGACATAATCGCAAACCACGGTTCAATCGTTCCATTCCATTGATCGGACTTATTGACTCGTGGTTTACACGATGATTGAAAATTACATAAATGAGAGGAAACCTAAAGTTTTATGTACATCTACACTTATAAATTGATAAAATTTCCCAATAAAATCTGAAATGCTTGCTCCGAGCACCTTTAATTTTGTCCTATATGTGAGTTGAAGTCCGTAAGCTGTAGTGAAATCTCACTTAATTAGTAAATGTCGTAAAAGTAATTAAATACCCACTTTCGTTTTCAATAAACTACCCTGAAATAGCAAAAACGAGAGTACAGTGGCGGACACGCTTTTGGTGGATTTAAGCCAGTTTTATTTTTTTTCTGTTTGATAACAACTTAAGGTTATATGATACATAGATGAAGTAAATCCGTTGTTTATCGATGTTTGATTTTAATCGTATAGGAGAAATAAGTTTCGATAATTTTTTAATAATGAAATATGTCTGTTCGTTTCTTCAATCCGTGATTTTAGTCTTGAATCGGCCTTATGGAAATTTCCAGAACAAAGCGGCAAAGGCATTAAATTACTATAGACGCTAAGGTCTACAAAAATCGCACATTTTCGGGCCTTTCCGGCAAGCCGAGGTGTTGCGATTGGTTTACAGCATGATCAGCATAAAATTGTGTAGGTGTTCAGTGTTAGTTATACTTATCATAGCTTTGACTGGACCCATATTTATCATTTTATGAAGTTTTAATTACATTACTTCAACGAAGGACACCCCCCCCCTTCCCAAGGGAATCTGAATTCATATACATTATTTAGAATGATATACAATGTAGATAAAAGAAAGAAAATCTGAATTTAGATACATCATATTGAATTATATAGATCAACGATCTGACCCATCGATATTTTTTTTAATACGATATTCATCTGATATTTTCGATGTACTTAATTTCCCCCGTGATTATAGAAGTCGTTACGATATTTTTTGTAATAATTTATTATTGATTACTGATGCCTGTATGTACAAACACATGGATAAAAACAAAAAATGAACATAGATCTTGAAAATAAGTAATACGTCGAAAAGTGTTCAGCATGTTAGGTATCGAATGCCCCGGGGTTGATCTGGAAGTTTACGCAAAACATTGTACCAGAATTATGTTGTACATTACCTGTCAATATCCATGAACTCAGGCCACTGTTTGAAATGTAGCAGTTTTTCTGTTTGTCATTCATATAACGTATAATGTTTCCGATTATTGCGTTTGACGAGAAGCGAGAAATGGCACGTATTCATAATTTTGCCCCTAACTTGTCGCATTTGACAAAAACTACCATTGTAAACACCTTCGCAATATTGAGTTTCAAATTTTGTCTTTAGTCAACTATTCGGCGTGACGGAATGCATTCGTAAAATCCTTACCTATTGTTCAATACGAAAAAAGATCATTTATGTTACATAAGGAACATTTAATTTGGAGCTTTAAATGACTTCCTGATAATCAAGTTTTATTTACTGTATGTGATATCAATAAATATAACATAACTTATGGACGCAATTATTTAAAAAAAAAAAATAATTATCTAATTAATTTGAATTAAAGATACCGTTCATTCAATTCATGCGTGCAACAATTCAAAAATGCATTATTAAAAAAAAGTCCTTTCCCTATGCAATATAATTTAATTGTGATTTCTCTCACGTGTATGGGGTTTCATCTAGTTACATAGAGAGATGGTTTAAGACATCTTATTCTCCTTCTTCTGGGGATGATGATAATGAGGAAGATGGTAACAACAATGATAATGACGGCGGCGACAACGACGATGATCGTGATATCGGTACCGATGATACACGACGATAGTGACAATGGGGACGATGATAACGATGCTGATGGTGACGTTACATACGAGGACAATATTCTTCATATTAACGTTGTCATAATAGGGAGTCCCCCCCCCCCCCCCTGATGAATGGACTTTTGAAAACGACAAGTTTAATTACATTTGCAAGCCTGAATTATTTTTTAAAACCAATAATTTGTCAGCTAAGTTCCTTCAGGAATTGGTTCGGCGTTACTCTGTGCTGTTTACCTTCAGGAATTGGTTCGGCGTTACTCTGTGCTGTTTACCTTCAGGAAGTGGTTCGGCGTTACTCTGTTGTTTACCTTCAGGAATTGGTTCGGCGTTACTCTGGGCTGTTTACCTTCAGGAATTGGTTCGGCGTTACTCTGTGTTGTTTACCTTCAGGAATTGGTTCGACGTTACTCTGTGTTGCTTACAGAGAAGCATCACACGTGTCATTTTCGTAGTAATTATTAATCTATAATTCAAACATTCACTTAATTCCAATCCCTTAATATTAATTAATGCATATGTAAATTTATATCGTTTCTATTTATTTTTCTATAAAAGTAAACACGAGGATGTGATTAAGGTTGCAGTCATTCTAGACACGTGGTTTCACTTCAGACCTCGGTTTGCAAATTAGCTCAATTTCTTGATTTCTTTTTAATGAAATCCTGAGAACACATGACTAGTGCCGTTGATAGGAAATGTGATTAGTGTTCCGTGTATTCTCTACTGATTTAAGAGTCCTCCATATTCAGTCAGATTGGAGTATCCTATTTGCTTATACCCTTGGATGAATCTTTACACAGGACATGCATATTACGACGAAATTAAGTTAATTTAAAGGCAACCATAACATATTTCTCCTGGATGTTTCCAATAAAGATAAATTTAACATGCATTGTAATTATTTCTTTATGGCTTACGAGGTCAGGTCCTTCAAAGACGAGGATTCTAAGATTGAAAAACGCATTCTCCTAGGCTACCCGACATTGCTTTTTTCATCACTGATTTCATTAAAAAATGCTTGACTTCAAACAGTCGGCGCGGCTGACACGAGATACCCTCAAATAGAACGTCATTCAAATCAAACAGACACGGAAAAGCCTCGACTCATAATTAGAAAGCGTTGTACATTTCGTGATTTACCAATTATTTCCTCATCTATTTTGACATTGTACATTGATAATTAATTTTTTCTATAATTGAAAATTGATAACATGAATGGTATTCATTATTGGCTATGCTTTGAGATGAACATATTGTATTTTTACGACAACTGGGTCTTTTATCAACTCTTTACAATATTGCTATGCTAATATGAAGCATGATGTTGTAGATATATGATATCAATGAACAAATGCATGGCTGCAATATGATATGACTATGAATTATACTAATAACGGTACTACATGAAAGGTGAATATAACGAACAGTGATCAATCTCATAACTCCTATAAGCAATACAAAATAGAGAGTTGGGTAAACGCTGACCCCTGGATATACCAGAGGTGGGGTGAGTAAGGATTCCCTATTGACCGGTAACATGTAAGGATAGCTATGCTTCGTGCCGACGCAGTGATGGTACTTTATTGAGCTAACGCCTTTGGTAACATGGGTTATTCTTTTTATCTAAAAAAAAATCTTAACTTTGAAAATTAATGTCACCAGGCGCCTGATGAAGAAATATTTACTACCTGCGTATAACGAATTGTAATCGCGACCTCTGGGTTTCTACCTGCGTATGACGAATTATGTGATCGCGATCTCTGGGTTTCTACCTGCGTATAACAAATTACGTGATCGCGACCTCTGGTTTTCTACCTGCGTATAACAAATTACGTAATCGGTACCTCTGGGTTTCTACCTGAGTATAACAAATTACGTGATCACGACCTCTGCGTTTCTACCTATTTATAACAAATCACGTGATCACGACCTCGGTTTCTACCTGCGTATAACAAATACGTGATCACGACCTCTGGGTTTCTACCTATTTATAACAAATCACGTGATCACGACCTCAGTTTCTACCTGCGTATAACAAATCACGTGATCGCGACCTCTGGGTTTCTACCTGTCGTATAACAAATTATGTGATCGCGACCTCTGGGTTTCGAAGCGAGTGCTCGAACCACTGCGCTATCGGGATCGGATTTGATGAATCGGTATGAATTTTAAAAATATATGGACAATCAAAATAATTACTACTTCTAAAACTATGTTTACACCTCCTTGAATAACAACAATTGCTATGGTACTTTTCCATGCATTGATGTCCATTGGAACCTGTTATACTTCAGAAAACCTATTTCTCGGCCTCGTTTTGGTTGATGAAGCGTCAGTGCTCACGTTTCAGATCTCTGCTTATTCTTCTGTGTCTGATGTTCAACTTGATATGTCGACACTTTTAATATATTACCCAATTTTTAAATAATGACGTCATAAATTTTCATAGTCTTGTGTAACGTTCTTCATTTTAGTGTCTCATTTTGATGCGCAAACAATTAAATAATGAAGAAAACACATGTTTTCAAAGAATGATTTAATTCTAATCAAGCGAAGAATAACTTTTTACCAAATTATGCACGGACCACAAGTGAGTATACTTATGATGTTTTATTTAACACAGTGAGATTAGTATACATATAATGTTTTATCTAACACAGTGAGACGAGTATACTTATAATGTTTTATCTGACACACTGACACAGTGAGACGAGTATACTTATAATGTTTTATCTGACACAGTGAGACGAGTATACTTATAATGTTTTATCTGACACAGTGACACAGTGAGATTAGTATACTTATAATGTTTTATCTGACACAGTGAGATTAGTTTACTTATAATGTTTTATCTGACACACTGACACAGTGAGACGAGTATACTTATAATGTTTTATCTGACACAGTGACACAGTGAGATTAATATACTTATAATGTTTTATCTCACACTGTGAGATTAGTATACTTATAATGATATATCTGACACAGTGAGATTAGTTTACTTATAATGATTTATCTGACACAGTGAGATTAGTATATTTATAATGTTTTATCTGACACAGTGAGACGAGTATACTTATAATGTTTTATCTGACACAGTGAGATTAGTGTACTTATAATGTTTTATCTGACACAGTGAGACGAGTATACTTATAATGTTTAATCTGACACAGTGAGATGAGTATACTTATAATGTTTTATCTGACACAGTGACACAGTGAGATTAGTATACTTATAATGTTTTATCTGACACAGTGACACAGTGAGATTAGTATGTTTATAATGTTTTATCTGACACAGTGACACAGTGAGATTAGTATACTTATAATGTTTTATCTGACACAGTGACACAGTGAAAGTAGTACTATTATCCTCCGACTCAGTGAGATGTGATAAATTGTATGCTTTTTGAGACATTAGGCGTACATTGTGTGTTGACTGTGTTAACTAAGATACTGAATAACAAATGATGAAAAAATAGTCCACAATCTCCTAATGAGAATCATTATATATTACATATTGGCACCAGACTTTGAACACGGTTTCCCCTACTTATAGATAGTGTTACATGATATTGATCATTGTTACATGATATTGATCATTGTTACATAATACTGACCATTGGTACATGACACTGACCATTGTTATATGATACTGACCATTGTTACATAATACTGACCATTGGTACATGACACTGACCATTGTTATATGACACTGACCATTGTTACATGACACTGACCATTGTTACATAATACTGACCATTGGTACATGACACTGACCATTGTTATATGATACTGACCATTGTTACATAATACTAACCATTGTTACATGATACTGACCATTGTTATATGATACTGACCATTATTATATGATACTGACCATTGTTACATAACACTGACCATTGTTACATGATACTGACCATTATTATATGATACTGACCATTGTTACATGATACTGACCATTGTTATATGATACTGACCATTGTTACATGATACTGACCATTGTTATATGACACTGACCATTGTTATATGATACTGACCATTGTTACATAACACTGACCATTGTTATATGATACTGACCATTGTTACATGATACTGACCATTGTTACATGATACTGACCATTGTTATATGACACTGACCATTGTTACATGACACTGACCATTGTTACATGATATTGATCATTGTTACATGATGCTGATCAATGTTACATAATGGTGACTAGTTCATAAATAGAATAAGAGTTCATAGACATTAAGGGGATATCAGCATATATTACACATTGTCACAAGACTTGAACAAATCAGTACTGGTTTCTCTTACCGATAGATCTTAATACTGACCATTAGTACATAATACTGACCGTTGTTATATGACACTGACCATCGTTACATAATACTAACCATCGTTACATAATACTAACCATTGTTACATAATACTAACCATCGTTACATAATAATGACCATTGTTATATGATACTGACCATTGGTACATAATACTGACCATTATTACATAATACTGACCATTGTTACATAATACTGACCATTGTTATATGACACTGACTTTTGGTACATAATACTGACCATTGTTACATGATACTGGCCATTGTTACATGACACTGACCATTGTTACATGATACTGACCATTGTTACATGATACTGACCATTGGTACATGATACTGACCAATGTTACACGATACTGGGTATTGTTAAATGACACTGACCATTGTTACATGATACTGGCTATTGTTACACGATACTGACCATTGTTATATGACACTGACCATTGTTACACGATACTGGCTATTGTTAAATGACACTGACCATTGTTAAATGATACTGGCCATTGTTAAATGACACTGACCATTGTTAAATGACACTGACCATTGTTACATGATACTGACCATTGTTAAATGACACTGATCATTGTTACATGACACTGACCATTGTTACATAATACTGACCATTGTTACATAATACTGACCATTGTTAAATGACACTGACCATTGTTACATGATACTGGCTATTGTTACACGATACTGACCATTGTTATATGACACTGACCATTGTTACACGATACTGGCTATTGTTAAATGACACTGACCATTGTTAAATGATACTGGCCATTGTTAAATGACACTGACCATTGTTACATGACACTGACCATTGTTAAATGACACTGATCATTGTTACATGACACTGACCATTGTTACATGACACTGACCATTGTTACATGACACTGACCATTGTTACATGACACTGACCATTGTTACATGACACTGACCATTGTTACATGATACTGACCATTGTTACATGATACTGACCATTGTTACATGATACTGACCATTGTTACATAATACTGACCATTGTTACATAATACTGACCATTGTTAAATGACACTGACCATTGTTACATGATACTGGCTATTGTTACACGATACTGACCATTGTTATATGACACTGACCATTGTTACACGATACTGGCTATTGTTAAATGACACTGACCATTGTTAAATGATACTGGCCATTGTTAAATGACACTGACCATTGTTACATGACACTGACCATTGTTACATGACACTGACTATTGTTAAATGACACTGACCATTGTTACATGACACTGATCATTGTTACATGACACTGACCATTGTTACATGACACTGACCATTGTTACATGACACTGACCATTGTTACATGACACTGACCATTGTTACATGACACTGACCATTGTTACATAATACTGGCCATTGTTACATGATACTGGCTATTGTTACATGACACTGACCATTGTTACACGATACTGGCTATTGTTAAATGACACTGACCATTGTTACATGATACTGGCTATTGTTAAATGACACTGACCATTGTTACATGATACTGGCTATTGTTAAATGACACTGACCATTGTTACATGATACTGGCTATTGTTACATGACACTGACCATTGTTACATGATACTGGCTATTGTTACATGATACTGGCCATTGTTACATGACACTGACCATTGGTACATGTACATTACTGACTAGACAAAAATGACGTTGTTATGAGAGATTAATTTAATTATCCAATATAGTATGATACGAGATTTACCTCCGCATCAGAAGAGTTCCAATTCACTCTTGTCAATAACCTCGTGAGTAATGTGATGGAAACTTATAACACGATAAGCCGGACATAATACAAGTAAATAACATGTAAAAAAAAATCTTTAACATAAAATAGTGTGTTTGAACCCATGTGTATAATTGGTCATCAGACGATCGGCGCACCGGCCCTGACGTTATAGGTATATCATGAGTATAATTTCCAATAATTTCAACTTTGATCATTTACATGAAATAATCTTTCAGAGATGTTCTTTGATTTTTTTATTTCTTTTTTTTTTTATACGAAAGATGATTTCATTCTCATGAACAAATGAACCTGGTGATGGTAAATCGACGTTCATATAGCGAAATTCTGTTAATCTACAGTAATAATCGCACATTAATGATATAATAAGGACCATTCATTTTTCAATAAATTGCAATGCATTTTTGTGATTTTACATTGCTAAAAATTGTTTGATCATACACGTGTTTCTACGGTTAGAGCCGGTGCTTCGTGACCGAGGTGTCGAAGGTTCGAGCTCCGCGCGGGACTTGACATCATCATTCCCTAAAGCGCCAAAATAGTTCATGGCTCATGCCTTCGAAAACATTTGGCATTTGGATCAAACCTCAAAAACCGAGGTTCCGTGTTGCGACAAGCATTAACACGATAAAGTCCCCTCTTTGCTACGACCCTAATGCTAAACATAGGACTACATGTAATGCTGGGACTCTCAATATTAGTGAAAAATTCTCGAAGGGACGTTAAACAACAAACAGACGCGCCTACCTTATCGTAGGTAGGAATGAAGAGTCCGCTGGGTTAGTATGTGTGGAACATTAAATTGATTAAAGCAGAAAACATCATTCAAGTTTGTTTGTGGAAAACAATCACGGCAAGAAAATGATCAATTGACACACCCCTCGTTTCCTCAATGACATATTACATGATTGTGCAAATGGATAGTTGACCAAAAATAGTACGTCCTTCCACTTAATTCTGTTTATCATTCGTTCTGTGAAGGATCCTATAATTTACGTATAGCAGTTAAAATCTTAAAGTGATCATAAATTGCAAGTAGTTTTAAAACCGTTCTGTCTTGCTTACAAACACTATTCGTACTCGCCGGGTACCTGCTCCTTGCTACTCTCTTGATAGAAAGATGAAGTTGTATTACGACATGTGCATGTGGAATGTCAATTTCACATCATCACAGAACAGTGTCGACATTATAACGACTGCCCAATTGCGAAATAAATTTCGGGTTTTTTTTAATGCATATGAACTGCGCATGCGCGTTAGTGCTTCAAGAGAAGTATGCCGTTCATACTCTTACATGTATTTTCAGAACCGGAGTTTATTTTCTACTTTCATTTCTATCGGAAACTGAAGTCGTTAAGATAGACATAATATATTTATCTGTACTCATACACGCATTGTTTACAACTGCAACGCATTCGTAAGGAAATGACTATCATTATAATTAGTAAAAATATCAAAGGCAAAAACAAATATAAATATTTCAAATTACATTTCAATGCTTTTACAAGAAAAATAACACGAAGGATTGATAAAGTGACCCCCCCCCCCTCCCGGAAAAGTAACCGTGGTATCGTCTTGTGTCTATTTATCGTCAGTGACCTTTCACGGTAGACATTCAGTCCTACATTTATCTCGTGAACTTTGTGCACCTATGCACCATGTTATTGTAGAACAACAGTCTACACACAGCGGCGTCATATCCCCGGGTCGTTCGATGTAGCGGACAGCCTCTTCCGGATCAACGAGGCGACATACTAATCCGAATCTCCTCTGTCCGCGTGTTCTACATCACTAAACACCAGTCGTTCTATTTCAAATTCAGAGAATGAAAACAAACAACCACAGAAATTATAACGCTTAATTAAGAATTCCTTTTAAAGCATGTTTAGCCTCATTAAGATGCAGTCTCCCTCTGCGTATTAACCAAACAAACTCGGCGAGACTAGAGGTTCCTGTAGCAGACGCTGGTCTGTATTTTGTATAACCTAGAAAGTGTTATGACAGCCGATCACATTTAATAAGCATGTAGTAAAGAAAACATGCGTTTTCTTTCTTAAAAAGGTACTAGGCTTTACACCCACTGAAACTAGTGTATATTTTCGTATTGAATAAGTACACTCCCTGTACCAATAAA